>NC_056727.1:1090240871-1090455871 GCF_019279795.1 Protopterus annectens | reverse complement strand
TCCTTACTTTAACAATCTCAGATGAATCTCTACAAGAACTAGACTTACAAATGTATGCCTTTTTTCAGATTTTAGGTCTTCGTGTTAGCAAAACAAAATCTAATTTCATGTTATTAATTAAAAAAAAATGATACCCACTTGAACACAAAACATTTAATTGGAAAACAGGTCTCCTCTATACATTATTTAGCAATAATACTTTGTGAAAATATGGATTTAATGTTAAAAATAAACTATAACAGTATTATAAAAAATTTAAATACACTTATTGAAAAATGAAACAAATTATTTTTAAAATTTGAAAATAGACTACAACTAATTAAGATGGTTCTTCTCTCAAATAGAAATTATGTTGCACAAGCTATTCTTTTGGTCCCCAACAAACATTTTCTAAAGGAGATAAATAAAACTCTCATAAAATTTCTTTGGTTCCCAAATAGAAATAGAATAGCCTTTTCAAATCACATAAGACCTTGGGAATTGGGTGGTATTCATTTCCCAGATATAGATTCTTACATTAAAGCTTCCATTATTAAAACATTTCTAACATGGATTGATCCAAAATTCACAATAGCTTGGAATTTCTACACACCACTATCTTCCTAAATGAAAATAAATTAACTAAAAATTTGCCTTTAAACGAACAAAATAATAAATGTTGATATATCCTAAGTGTCAATATACAATATAATTCTTCTAAACCTACTAGTCTAAATAATATTGATTTAAAATTATGGCTAGATTTATTATTCCTTTTTAGATCTACTAAAAATGTTTTAAACAAAATTCATATAAATATACTTAACACCTGGGAATCTAAAAACTTTACATGCTAGTACCACTGTATAAAAATGTGTTAGTTTTGGATATACACAAATTAAAAAGTTTACATGATTAATCAAATTTTGATTAGTTAGCCCTTAGCAGCTTGCTATCCTATGCCCAAGATCTATGCAGAATAATTGACAATTACTTATTTTAATCTATCCCTAAACTCATATTTTTTATTCATGAAGTTTTATACAATGGATTTGAGTGGACAAGCTTAACATCAAAATTGTGCAAAATTATAATTAACTATAAAGCCAACCCCAATCAAAAATATTGGAATTTTATCAACAAAGAACATTCATTAAATTTATCTGTCGAAAATAAGACTAATATTTTACTTTCTATCAAATTGACTTCTAATTTACAAATCTGGATAATTTTCACCTGGAAATTTCTGCATATATCTTTCTACACTCCTAATAAAATTGCCAAATTTAATGTTTCCAAATAAGTAATATGTTGGAGATGTTTTTTGAAATGTAAAGCTGATTGGTCACACATCTTTTTTGATATGTGTATGTATATTAAGATCTTTTGGGAATAGATTAGTAAATTTTATCAAGTCATTTACACAGATTAATTTAGTTTATCTAAGTCATTAATTCTGCTGAATGTAAATGATAATATTGTGATGAAGAAAAAAGATCTTTATTTTCTTTGGACCATGCTAGCGATATCCAGGAAATGCATTACAAGGAAGTAGAAATCCTCTTCTATACAAACTATAGAAGACTTTTTAACCCTCCTGAAAGAAACTGCACTGATGGAAATAAAAACTAAGGAGTCAAGAATTTATTCTAAGAACTGGTCTAATAATCCTTGGGTGAAAGTACTTTCTCTCACTGAGACTCTCAATGCAAATTCATCTTTATTTGTGTAATGATAAAAATTATAAAAATTCAAGTTTTGTTTTCTTTTTCTTTCAAACATTGTGTAACTAAATTTCACAACAGTTTGTTTCCTTGTTGTGGGCCAATTGTATATATTGTAAATAGTTTATTAGAAATGTATTCAATGGATATATATTGTTGAAAAAATTAATAAAATTATTTGAGAACTAATTCTCTTAGATATAATCAGGAATATAGCAAAGCTTTGCTTAGATATTTTTCTTTATTTATTTGAGAGTGTCCTGCAATTTTGTTTTAAATATTTCCTGTGATTTTAAACTCTGATGTCACTGTAAATATATACTCAGCATTTCCTTGCTCTTTTAATATTTATTATGACATATATTTAAACATTTCATTGTGGCTGATCTGTCTAGAGATAAAGTTCTGAGAGTACTTGCATATTTATGTGGTGACATTGTGTGGGCCACTCCTAATAACCCTGCTCTTGGTCAAACTACCGTTTGTATTAATAGTAACATTGTACAGTATGATTGGATACCCTTTGTTAAGGACCTTAAAGTAGCTGATAAGGGGTTCTGGTGGCAGTGATAACTACCTTATAGTCTGGGCAGAAGGGGTCATAGCTAGTAAACCTGTGCCAGCCTTTCCCAGTTTGTGTGTGTGTATGTGTGTGTGTGTGTGTGTGTGTGTGTGTGTGTGTGTGTGTGTGTGTGTGTGTGTGTGTGTGTGTGTGTGTGTGTGTGTGTGTGTAAAGCAATATCCAAGGGTATGTGTGTGTGTCAGCTACTTGGGCAGGGACATGAAGCACTGGTTGGACAGAGAGAGTATTGGAGGACTTGGCTTGGAACCCCGGATAAGGACTCAACTCTTTAGCTATACCAGTGAGGAGTCTTATTGAGGATCTGGAGAAAGATGGAGAAACCAGTATCAGATTGACTGGGATCTCTGTGTGCTCTTAAGGGAAATTGCACTTGATGCAGTGAGCTGCATCTGGAAATAATGCATGTGTACTTGTCATCCTCTCAATATATGTCCCTCACTGGTGCTAGGGTGTGGATTGATGCTCCTTGATTACTGGCCCAGTGGTGGTGCATTACAACTGTGATGATGCATTGCATGCCACATATCTTGGTAGTAATTGCATCACTTTTTTCCCTCTCACCCCAGCCCTTATCTCTTTTTTTTCTATTATGTGTCATCAAAATGTCTCAGTATCATCCATCTGTAACAAATCACTAAATGCTTTACAGCACAGTGAGGTACGCCATCACCAGTGGCTCAGCCTGCTTCCACTCCTCATGCTTCAGCACTGACACCCAGCACAACCGAGACCCAACCTGGCAGTACTGTCTCTGCTGCCGCTGCACTACTCTGGCAGCTGGGGCTGTAGTACACTCTGGGAGTGGAGGTGGATACAGGGATTTTATCACCAGCCAGAAGATTCCGGGGTTGGTGTGTAGGGCCTACATTGGATGGGTAGTCTTCTCAACCTTATGGTCCACAGGAGGAGGAGATGTCAAGCACTCCAGCAGCCAGCAGAGTAAGGGGTCAGTGATGACAGTCTTGTGGGTGAGGACTAGATTTTCACTGTCCCCATGTTTCAAGGGCATGGGCTTGTGTTGTCCCCTCCCTAACCCTAATCATGGTGTCCCCCAAACTTTTGTGTCCTTCACTGTCCCTGTGTCTTGTCTCAGTTGCCCTGTTTGCATCTGCACTCCACTTCACACATGTGTCTTCTTGACACACTTGATTTGGTCCAATCGGCTGTACAACAAGATTGTGTTGGTTGTTGTCACCCCTCTTTGTGGAGATGACAGTCCAAAGTCAACTGATATTCTGTACATATTTTCATTTTACACTGTTGAAGAAATGGATAGCTATGTTTCTTTCCTACCTCCCTCCTGCACATTCTTATATTGCTTTCCCTTTGGTCTTCCCACTGTTTGTCCACCATTTCACCACTTTCCTATCTACCCCATTTTAACAACTTTAATCTGGTCAAAAAATAGAATCACGCACAACACACATAAGTAACAAAAATTGCAATGGAGGTCTTCACTTTTTGGCCTCAGTGTTTGCTCAAAGTTTGGCATTGAGCACCAATGTCAATAAATGGTGAACAGCTGTTCACTGGTGTGGTTACCTCCACTCAATGCTGCTTAAACATGCTGCTCTAATGTAACACACAATAACACATGGTGAATGTAGTATAAATAATTATTTCATTGCAAATACAACAATTATTTAAAACTATTACATACACATGGATTCAAATTCTATATCATCTGAGCTCCAAAAGAAATGTATTTACACCTGCTGCCACAGAGCCAACTAAGCAGCAGGTGTATTTCATACATTCAGTACATGGAAACCTCATTTTTTATCAATAAGCCTCAAGTTTGCTTACCCCTTAACCCCACACAAACAGGGAAAGCAGTATAAATGTGTATCTCACATGTACAAACACTTTGCCATTCATTGTGCAAACCTACTGCTTGATTGTGCACTATGCTAAGTGGACAATGGCATGTATTACTTTTCTTTACCATCCATTTAGACTTCATGCCATAAAACTACATGTGAAACACAAGCAAAAGGAAGACACTATCTAAGAAAATAACAAATATTTACAATGCAGCCATGTGTTACCTCCCCCACATACACTGCAACCTTGGTCTCTCAGTACATGTTCACAGATATATCGACTACACTACAGAAATAAATAACAAATGCTGTCTTCTATACCATGCACATCTTTATAGTGACAATACACATCCAGATTGTTCAGTACTTGTAGTAATATGGACACCTGTTTGCATATAGTTTTTAAGCTGTCTCTTAAAGTATACTTGCACATTGGAAATACAACACCAAATACTACACATTGCACTCTCATCAATCTGGTTACATACAGAACTTTAATAACTTGACAGTTAGACATGGCTAGCTATCTATTTCATGCTGGCCTCCCAACATCTTCCCTCCAACATCCGCTGCTGTTGTCATTCACTATAAATTGTCCTGCAGCCTTGCAAAATTCAGACTTATGCTGTGGTGCTTGTGTAAAGTATTGAGTTCTCTAATCCACATACTTAGATAGGTAAGGGTTCTGTTCTCACTGCAGTCAACTTGTGTGCATCTGTGTACTTGCTTGACATTGCAGAGATCATTTTACACCAGCATGTTGGACACTGCTATTACCATCTTCCTCTCAACAGACTCTGCTGATGTCATCAGCTATAGCTGTCTCTCCAGCTTGTTCTGTAAATGTCACAGTCTAGATGAAGATCCCCAGAGTGAGTGACTTTTGTGCCATTAGATTTGTGGATGTGAAGCATTTCCATCAGGGCAGGGTCAGAGTCTAGCCTGTAGGCCAGGTACAAGTTACCTCATCCTATACAATACAGTGTACAGTGACAGGACTTTCAGTCTAACCATGTACATCATGGCATGGTTTGTAGGTCCTGTATTTTCTTGTTGAGAAACTCCTGTGATCTCTCCAGCTGCTGCAGGTGTCTGGTGAAGTATGTGCAAAAGGGAACATTTTACTCTATTAGTGTTCTGATGAGGTTTGAGTGCAGTGGTGTTATAACATACTCACACCTGGATATGATGGCCTGATGTATGAGGTGCACAACATAGAAAGTTTTCCTTACAACTGTAGAAACTTGGTGGTTGAGGTTCAGATTGATATCTACCAGTGTTCCCAGGTCTTGCACCACTGGGTTTGACCTGGGGAGGTGCTGTCAATGCTGCAATTAGTGGGAAATTCTACTTTGCAGAATGCAAATGTAATGAAAAATGTTTGTGTTTCTTTGTAGACCATGTGGCTTTGGCACCAATCATTTTTTGTGGTAGCCCCTCCTGTAATAGGTAAACATTATTGGTGGACTCAATGATTGCACCCAGTATGTAATCTTCAGCAAACTTTGTAAACCAAAGGCTGTATAGTTTAGATTGGACTTCCAAGAAATAAATTCCAAACAGTAAAGGCCCCAGCACAGATGCTTATGGTACACTACTGGTGATGGCTGTACTGGTAGAGGTTGCTTCACCACCTTTCACAGTATGTGTTCTGTCAGTGAATCAATTGGCTAACCATCTACCAATGTAAGTGTTAATCCCCAGTTGGGAGAGAGTGGAGGATTGTGCCAAAACCCTTGTCCAGATCAACATAGGTGGTATGCACTGTGTTACCATCATCCAGCCCTTTGTTGCCTTTGGCAAAGAAGTGTACTATGTTTAATAAGCATGATCTACCCTTACTGAAGCCAAATTGGGTTTGATATAGAGTTTGCAAGTCACTTATGTCTTTGCTGATAAGGCCCATGATCATTCTTTCCATGGCCTTGCAGATAAGATTGGTTAGATTTATAGGTCTATAGTTCCCAGAGTTGTTTTATGACCCACATTTGTGTAACGAGATTACTGCTGATGTTTTCTAGTCTACTGGAACCAAGCCAGTTCTTGGGCTATGGTGACAGAGGATGGTAATTTGGCCTGCTAGGTCCTGTTGTAGGTTGCTTAGTAAGTGATGCGTACAATATATACATAGCTGTTTGACAACATTGATGGCATGGATTACATTCATGACAGTGTGGATTGTGCCATATATATGCCATGCAAACTCGTCAACTAGCCTGGATTATTCATAATGTCGCATACAGGTATGACAGTATCCCTCCTATCATCTCCAGCAGATGTTTCAGTGTCAAGATGGTGTGCTTCTTTACCCTCGCACATTTCTGCTACACAAAAAACTACATATCAAACCTCACCCATTTCCACAAGGGTGGCCCATCCACAGAGATTGCAAATTTCTGCCCTACAGCAATACTCCCACCCATAGCCAAAATCCTTGAAAAATGTATTCACCAACAACTCCCAGAGCACCTTACATCAAATAGCCTTCTAGCTAACACACAGCATGGCTTCCGCCCCAAGCACAATACTAATACTGCCCTTATTGCTTTCTCAAACACCATTCACCATCTTATGAACAACAGAGAGTTTGTCTCTGCTGTATTCCTAGATATGGCAAAAGCTTTTGACACCGTATCCCACCAACTTCTCCTAAACAAACTTGCCACTTTCAACCTCAGTCAATCAACCCTTTCTTGGTTCCACAGTTACCTATCAAACCAACAGCAGGCCAGCAAATGGGATCAAAACCTCTCTCCTTTACTGTTTGTCAACACAGGTGTTCCCCAAGGGTCCATTCTGGGCCCCCTTCTATCATTTTCACAAATGACTTCATGTCAGCTACCAAATTAGCCACAATAATATAGTACACTGATGACACTATGCTCATTGTATCTGCCCCATCCCCTCTAGAATTTCAGGAAAAGACACAAAAAGCTTTCCAGGAAACAGAATAATTTCTTACTAGCCATCAACTCAGTCTCAACCCTAAGAAGACTGAGATAATAAACTTTACAAAGCTAAAAAGAACACCTCTCCCCCATCCCTATTCTATCCACAAATGGCACAAAAATTGAACCTACTAACCAGGCCAAACTACTAGGTGTTATCATAGACAACCACCTAAAATTTGACATTCATATATCCCAATCAGAAAGGTCCATGCAAAACTTGGTGCTCTCTACAGAGAAAAATCATTTTTAACACCTCAAGCTAGACTAGCCACAGCTAATCTCATCTTCTGTCTACACTGCTATACTGCTTACATATTTTCACCAACTTACGTAAAAATGACCTTCAGAACCTAGAATCCTGCTGCAACAAAATAGCTAAGTTTGCAACAAATCTCCCTCATAAAGCTCATCACTGCACGGCTCTAAAACAATTGAACTGGCTAGAATTGCCTCACCTCTTAACTTTAAATCAACTTGTCCTCACACACAAAATTATTCAAAACCCTCTCACCTGCCCTGCCATCTCCTCCCTTATCCAGCTTCTAACTTATAACAGAGCCCTCAGATCCTCCAACAGACCACTGCTCAAAGTTACTCAGTCAAGAAACTCCCACGGAGACTCTCTCTTTTCAAACAAAATTTCTAAGTACTGGAATTCCCTCCCTTTCATCTTACAAAGTACCCCATCTTCTCCCGATTTCAAACGTAGGGTAAAAGAACACCTCAGTAACAAATGGTCATGCCCATATTGCTCTCCTGGATAATGTCCTTTACCTCCATTCACATTTTTTTAACCTCTTCAGAAAATACTTCTACTCTCTCATTCTCTACTTTTACCCACTACACCTCTCCCTTGCACTACCTCTTTACCTCCTAAGTGCTATATTCTCCCCTCCTTTCTGCCTGAATCCTCTCCCTTCTGCTCACCTCCCATATAAATATGCAACTTATCAAATGGCCCTTTACATTTCTTACAACTTTCTAATCTAATATCCCAAGGATGTACTACCCTGTTGATTCTCAGATCTGTTATATAACTATTTTAGTGCTAATCAAATGTCTGATATTGTATTGTACATTAATGGAGCTTTTCTCCCAGGGTCTCCGCTGAAAACAGGCTACCAAGCCCAGTCGGACAATACCCGGTAAACAAATGCAAAATAAATAAATAAATAAAAATAACAGTTGTACAAGTGTGCTAGTACAGAAACATCTATGATCACTCACAATCACATATGCTATGTGAAAGACATTGGATTACTAGTGGTATTATTCGGATATTGTCCATAACTGTGCATGCTTCAGTTTACTGTTGTCCATGAGCCTGTAACTAAGTGTCCCACTTGATGGAGAACTCTGCTGACATTACAGTCATATAAAGACAACTCATTTTGCACAGCTTTACAATATGTAGCTAACTCCTATTGTATATAACATCCCTGATAGATGCCCTCCCCACTGTACATCTCAGGATGCTCATATCACAAAGACATCTTCTCCATTGCCGTCACTTTGTGTGACAATCACATAACATATATTTACAATTGCAGTCTGTACTGTATCATGTTGATATGTGATTAGTGTATCTCCTACAAGTGTCTTCTTTAAATGCCCCCTTGTGCTGTACATTAAGATGTTTCTCCTGTCCAAAATCCCTGTGTTCATTCCTACAATTCATCTGTGTGTCCCTATTCAATACACACACTTTCTCTGACTGTTTATTTAAATTGATAGTCCTTGTACATTACAGATCATTTGCACAAATTTTGTACAGGATGCCTGAAATGGGATTCCACAATACCCTACACTGTATACACAGTCCTGTAATGTGTGTAGACCATATACATTCCTGTATTATTAACCCCGGTAATCTTTGTGGTATTCCAAGCAATCCCACAGACCTAGTTTGCCTGTAAGTAAATAGGTCTACATGTCTACTGCTATCAATTTTCCTGTGCATGGTTTTCAGGCTAGCAACACTGTTGCTAGGCATGAAACTGCAGTTGTTTATGTTTAAACAAGGTGCACAGCATGAATATGTAATTAGCGCTGCTGCTCACTGCACAAACACTTAAACTCTATGTAGGCTTCGCTCAAAGACTACACGAAGTTTATTGACTCCTCAGGCTTGATTTAAATATTTTGCATCATTCTATAAATCAAGGTAGAATTTACAAATCTGCTAAATGTTTTCTGAACATGCACCCCAAATGCATCTGCTTTCTTTGGCTGTCCAGTAGTAAATAAATGTGTCACCTGTGGAGATATATTTAGATAATACATCAAATTTTAGGATATGCTTTCAGTATACTCAGTTACACTAGAGAATATGTTAAATATTTGCTCAGATTTATGAGACAAGAGCTATCACTAGATGAAGGAATGTTTTGGTTCAGTCATAGCCTTCCTGGACATGGACAAAGTACAGTTGCCTGCCTAAAGTTGACTTTTTCAGAATACTTCATCTATCAATCCTCAATTGCAGAGTAAGAATACCTCATCTATCATTCCTCAATTGCAGAGTAATACACAAATTACTCATCATGATCTCAGTGAGCAAAATCATGTCCACATTTTTTTCATATAATTTTAAAGAATGGTTTCTACTCTGAATGGAAACATTTGGGGGAGAAAGTTCACACCATATTAAAAGTATTGGAAAGAATCTCAAGATTTGCAGCAAGAAATGCTTTGATAAAGGTTGCACTTGGCTAGAAGCTGTTGAAAATGTTTCTTATCTAGCCTGGCAGCACAATGTTGAGGCACCGTCCTGGATGGGCTACCATTTATACTTGTATTCACCCTAATAACTCTTAGTTTTTTGAGATACCCATGACTGTAGGATCGGAATCATGGTCCCTGCTAGCAGGTCTGACCAGTATCAGTATAATTTGTTTCTTATTTTATATATTTTTTCAATTTGGTAGTCATACAATTTTCTTAGCCTTACCAATTTCCCTTAATAGACAGCATAGGTTTCCCTTTCACTGTGGGAGTTATGTTTTTAACAGCAGTCCTGGGTGTTTCTGCTGTTGCAGCTTACATGTCAATAAATATCTCTTCCACTGCAACATGCTGGCATGCTCAGGTAGAATTTCTGTTTCTGCCAAATACTTCCCAATCATACACCTCAACTTTAGCAGCCTTTCATGACTGTCCATAGCAAATATATTAAGTTTTTTCATTGGACAGGATTATTCTTCATGATAGCTTCATTGTGTTCACAGTGCAATGCCTTGAACTGCACACAGTTTCAACTTGCTTTAACTTTGGTGTGCATTTATGTTGTATTCATATGTCTGATGTCCTTTTGTGATGTTGATATTGCATCATTCTTGTTCTGAGAAACAGCACTGTATCGTAAAATTTCAGTTTGCCTCATTGAATCATCACTATTTTGTGCTTCCTCAAGTTAGAGATCATGCTCCTGGGTGACAAAAATTTGTCATGCAGTGTAATGATTTACGATATTTCATTTTACAAGTATTCATTCTGCAAAATTATTGAGTGAAAGCTTCTTTTGACATTTGGCATTTGAGCTTAAGTGTGTCACATTTTTTGGCTTCACTTGTCTACCTTAACCATATATTATTTTACTCTAGATTATACCTAACTAGACAGAGAAGTGGAAGCTGAATAGACAAAAAATTGTAAAAGAAAATTCGCCAAATCATGGCTTGATTACACAGACAAGTTGTGTACTATACCATCTGCAGATTAGTAGTGATGCCTAATCCCTTATTGTACTGTCCATGTGCAGATTAGTAGTGATGTCTAGTCCCGTATTGTGCTGCCCATGTGCAGATTGGTAGTAATGTCTAGTGCCTTACTGTGCTGTCCATGTGCAGATTAGTAGTGATGTCTAGTCCCGTATTGTGCTGCCCATGTGCAGATTGGTAGTAATGTCTAGTGCCTTACTGTGCTGTCCATGTGCAGATTAGTAGTGATGTCTAGTCCCTTATTGTGCTGCCCATGTGCAGATTGGTAGTAATGTCTAGTGCCTTACTGTGCTGTCCATGTGCAGATTAGTAGTTAGTTATTAATAGTAAGAGCATACACGAGAGTATGACAAATGACCATGAACACTGAAAGAAGTCTCACTGAGCCCAGTTTGCTGTAAACTATTTGATAACCAGGTAAGCCTACTGAACACATCTGTCCCTTTTCAGGTGCAACACAGGAGTATTGTCTGGTTGACTTGATCAGAGTTACAGAGGAGGCAAATGGTGTAAGGGATCAATCATTGTACCTTGGGCACAGCTGATTAGCAGCTCAGAGTTTTTGACATTTTTAGGGCTTAGCTGGGTTTAGGATTATGGTCACTGCTATTACAAAGTTTACAGTACAGATCAGGGTTAAGGCTTTGTTTTACTGTTAGACGTAAGAGTCTGAGGGTTGTTGTACCTCTTTGGGATGTATGTTTATAGCTTCACAGGTACTTAACTAGCATGCAGCCCAAAAAACCATTAAAGAGCCTAGCTCAAATTCTCAGTTGATCAAAACCACTGTGTAAAACCCTGTACTACTGGGGCAAGAAGCATCTCATTAACAAGTTAGAGCTTTAGTTCCCCACACTAACTGCCAGAAACTGAAGCCCAAGCTTTGCCTTCTACAAGAAATGTTACTAATAATTATGTGTACAAATGTGCTTAATGCCTTTTTTTAGTCAATTTATGCTTCTGTGAAATGGTTTGTGAGTTTTGTGGTTTTTGACTATGCATATTCGTTATGTTATATTATTTTATGTTGCCTTTTCTGGGATGAAGCATCCTAGACTGAGATTAGTAATCAGCTAAATCCAAAACTCACCCTTCTGTTACTTTGATATGCTATGTATATAACTATAGTGCATATTGTCTGACAAAACATTCCAGACAAGAATTCACATTGTGGTAGGATCTGTGCACTGCTTACATATGTGAAAAAAATTTATTTCGTCCTAGTTGTTGAGAATCAGAATCTCATTTGTTCTATAAGTTTGAAAAAGTCAAAGAAAGTAGCTAATGGCTGTCAGTATAAAACATGATTGTATACATTTCTTGTTATTTCACTGCTGGTTATCTAAACTCCGAACATAAAATGCTTATTGTTATGTACTGTGTTTTCTTATGTAAGGACTGTTGTTCTGATTGCTGTATCTCTATAATAGCTGCTGATGTTTTGCCATGACTGTGTAAATGTTAAACCAACTGCTATCTGATGTCTTCCACAGGTTGAGCAATGCAACATTTTAACTTGTTTGTGGCTGTCTCCTCCACTGAAATTTAAAACATGATCCTATCGACTGATTCTGTTTTACAACTTATCCTGAAAACGCTGTGAGAAGCTGAATCATTTCCATCATAAAATTGAAAGCTTCATGCAGCCTGTTATGAACTGGCTGGACAGTTTTATGGTTTGGATTTAGGGAGCATTGCAGTTGTGGATGTGTGACTGTTAGGGATGGTCTGTCTGTGAGTCTTGATGTTTTTGCTACACTGTCTTAATTTCTTTTCAACCTTATCCACTATCCAGTCATGTTTGGAGTTTTTTGACCCTGGAATGAACATATACCTGTAAGCAGATGGTTAGATAACTGGACATTTATTTTGTACTGGATTGCATCCATTCAGTGCATATCAATAAATAATGCCTTTACAGAGAAATTTGGAGTCATTGACTGTTTAATCATCACAGATGGCTGTCCTTTCATGGATGATAACTATGGCAAATAACCAAGGAATTGTACTTATTATTTTTCATTTCACATTTTATTCACTTTAGTGTCTGAATAATCAGTGAATGTGACAACATCATCTTTCATGCTATTTTAAATGTAGGGTTTATTTTCATTATTGCATTATAGAGATATTTTTGTCATAAAAGGGTTAGGGAATAAGTAGTAAAGTCAATTTGAATTTGAACTTTCTCTGTCCAGTGATGTCAGTGTTTTTCCATAATTTTTCATACCAATTTGAAAATGGTTTCAAGAGTTATTACCTGAATTCTATAGTGATCCGTGATGAATCAGACATTGCCTCATTGCTTTATCTACCTTCAGTTTTAAGACTTCTTTTAAATCTCTGTATCCTTTACCCTGTGACAGTACTTAGATCAACCTCTGAACAAATCGGCTTTTAGATGTCATGCCAGTGGTAGTGGTGTAAGCAAGAAATCCTTCATATGAAAACCTTGACATTTTGCAAGTGAATAAGGTCATTTCAAATGAGTTACAACACAAATATGCTATTTAGGTCTATAAAACATTCCAGTGCAATAAACTCTCTTCTGTACTGCAAAATATACTCACTGCCTTTCTACGGACTTCTCTCTGCATACCAGTTTGTATTAGCATGTTTTCTACATGTCAGAATCAGACCACAGAACAACTGGAAATGATCTAAACAGAGTTGGTTGAAAGTAATTTTAAGCCTTAAAAATATGTATGTGTAACACATAAAGGTTTTTCAGTGAGTTCAACCCAAAGTCATTTTTATTTTCTAGTAAAATTCAACAAGGTGGAATTAATCAAGCTTATGGACAGCTGCAGTTTAGTAAGAATACAAAAACAATCCTTTTACAGCTCTTGTTCATTGCCTCTCAGTGTCTTACACACACACACACACACACACACACACACACACACACACACACACACACACACACACACACACACACACACACTTACATGTACACAATACAAACAACTATTTTAAATATGTCAGTTAAATAGTATATATATATATATATATATATATATATATATATATATATATATACTGTGTGTGTGTGTGTGTGTGTGTGTGTGCCTGCTTCTTGTTAAGTGTTCTTTCCCCAAACGAGTTTCATAAATGACTTACATATTTTCAGCAAATAGAAAGTTTACCTGTATGAGTAAAAACTACTGTTACCCTATTTAGTTCCTTATTCCTGGGAAGGTGAAAAGAAAACAGCACAGTGTTTTCACAAACAAATTGCTTAGTACAGCTGTGTGCTGCTACATTTTATTGTATTAATTTCTATTGTTCAGACTTAAATCAAATCAAATAAAATAATACACCTTCAAAATGAAACAGAACACATAAAATGTCAGTACTAATTACCTGGATAGTCTTGACCAGCTATAGTTTTATTATTGTGCCACTTTTTCAAAAGTTTATCCTCTAATTTGTCGTTCCACAAAGAGTACAAAAGTAATGTTTCATCACACACAGGCAAGATGGATGATGGAATAAATGCTGTTGTATTCTTATTTTGTAAATATTCACTTTTTGTTTTAATTTTTACACATCACGTAAGAAAAAATGCTTCTGGAACAATATCTGTTTATTCCTCCTCCTTCCTCGAAAACACTGTAGCTTGCTTCATAAGGAGCCTCCTCAATTCTCTAACCAAATTAAAAGTCAAAAATGTGCATACATTTCTGCTGGCGATGTAATTCTGTATTGCTAAACCAGACGTCAGACTGGATATTAGACTGTGCTGTGTTAAGTTTTTCCCAGTATTGTAGGAGGGATATCATGAATGGGGCACTTGCCTGAGTACAACCTTGTATGCGGGTGAAACAAACCTAAATAAAAAAACATTCACACTCTATCACTAAGGGCTCACAATTCCTTTTGAAATGCTTGTAAAATGCTTGCCTGTACAAATGTTCTTTTTAAACGATGGTGTAAAAGCTGTCTACATAAAAGAAAAGGAAAAAATTTTGTCTCTCAGTATACAAGATGAACTTAATGACAGATTGCAAACTGTCAAGAATTTTTTCTGAGGGCTGCAATGAATTTTTAGCTCCTTAAGAAAATAGTTGACACTTTATAAGCTGTCATTAAGGTTTTGTAATTTTTTTATAAAGATTGCTGGGAGGGATTAAATCAGAATGTTGTCCAGTGTGTCATTTTCCTTTGCTACATCTAAGTTCATACTTCAGCAGTGATAAACATTTATTCAACAAATCAAGATGGCAGATAAATGCTGCAGGGAGGAATGCTATCTTTGAGCCTTGCTCACTTGCTGAACTCAGTTTAATGTATATGTCCATTTCTTTGCAGAGGATAGCAGGGCATGTTTTGTAGTCTCCAGCTTGTACTGCAGTCATAGGAATCATAGAAAGTTCAAAGCTACTAAATCCTGTGACCATTACCCCTTTCCTAGTCCCATGCTAGGCTGTACCTCCCTTGTCGAGAAGACCTATGTCAGTCAAGCAGGACTGGCTGTAGGTCAAGTGATGCCCTAGGAAAAAGGGCTCCACAGCACCCCCCACACCACCTGGTGCCTCCATCCCGATTTACCTACACCATCCAGATTACTTTTTTCTGTCTTTTTCTCACAGTTTGTCTTATTCTTCTGTTTTCTTCTGTATTCATTCAACATATTTTAAGGAAAGCACTTATTTACTCAAATAAATAAATAAATACTGGAAAAACACCCTTGCTAAAACAGCACCCTCGGCAGCCACCTAACTGGCCTATGGCTAAGGCCCGCTATGCAGTCAAGATCAGGCTGAGTTTATGAACACCCATTAGGTTATCCATGTTATATTTGAAAGAAGGTAGTATATCACATTGCTTTATCTGCAGGGTGAGGTAATTCTAAGACAAAGATGCTGAGTAATGAATCTCTCTCCATCTTGTTTTATTGATCTGCTGAGCAGATTTAGATATTTTGTTCTGGTAATTTTAGGACTTTTTGATTTATGAAGGTACAAGAAATCCAGGACTACTGAATCTCTGATTATTTGGAAGGTAAGGGAAAACTCTCCTCTGAGGAACCTTTAAGATGCAGGAAAGAGAAGAGTGCAAGTGCATCTAGTCTATTCTGACAGCTTAGGGATTTTAACCCTATGGTCCTCTGTTTTGACCATCTGGGAAGTTTCCAATTGTTTGACATGTCTGCTAAGGTACATACTAAAGTGGGCCCCTAATTCTACACCTGGTCTGATCATTGCAGAGTGCATTGAAATATAACCTCTTTTGCTCTTGATAATCTTCAGCTGCGCCATGAAGAAATATTTCCAGAAAACTGTGCTATATGGTGGTCAAATTAAAGGTAATCATCAACCAAGGTCCCCGTACCTCTAACAACATTTTCATTTTGAAGTGGGATATTCCCAATGGAATGTGCTAGGAAGACAGCTTACACACATATATACATACAAATATTTCAAGCATGGGCATTAATGTCATTCTAGCCTCCCAATATACCAAAACAGCTGTTCCCATAACAAATGTCTAGGCTGTTCTTAAAAATATCTAGAGTAGTACTTGCTTTAATGTCATTTGGTAGTCTGTTTCATACATCAGCTGCTGTCTGAGAAAACCAATTAGTACACTTGTACACTTCTCATTCCTATAGAATCTTCTACATAGCTTGTCTGACTACTAATTTTGATAACCCCAAACATTCCCAGAGGTAGTCGTCTCTAAATGCCCTGTATACCTGAATAAGATCTCTTCTTAAATATCTATATATGACACTGTACAAGTTCAGATATTTTAGTTTTTCATAATAACTTAAATTTTCACATCCATGGATGCACTTGGTATATTTCTGCAGTACTCTTTCCAGTTTATTCATGCTTATTTTCCTATAACATTTCCATATTGTTATTCCTTACTTAAGTTTGGGTCTAACATAATCTTCTTATACAACCTATAGTTCTATAACTATCATTAAACAAATGGTTGATATGATTAGAAAAACTCAAAGATAGATCTATCCATATGCCCAGGCCTTTAAATGAACATACAGTTTCAATCACCATGTGCTATATTAAATATTCACCTTTCAATTTATGTCTCTCAAATTTCATATGCTTATTTTCTGATGCATTTATCAGCATATTATTCTCCTGAACCCAAACAGTCCATTTAGTCAAGTTCTTTTGCAGACATGCCCTATATGTAACACATGTAATCAGTTTACCCAATTTCAAGTCATCTGCATACAGACTGTTGAACACCTCAGATGAAAAAGATAGGTCTGAAAAATATAATCTAAACAAGTATGGGTCTAAGACAGAGCCCTGTGGGACACCCTGACTGTAACCAAGGATTTCACCTGTCCAATTGCTGTATGATACTTGCCACACCCTGTTTGTAAGTCATGCAGCTATCCATCTTATCAAGAGCACAGCAATACCTAGTTGTTCTAATGTATTGATCAGTGTTTTGTGTATGACATTGTCAAATGCTGAAGTTAAATCTATATAAATTACATCACAGCATAATTTTTCATTCATAGCTGTTATAGAACATCATGTTATATGTGGTAATAGATCTATTTTCAACATACGCATGCTGATATATCATTTCAAATCCCAACCTTTCCAGTTCTGACAATAACTTATCCATTATTACCTTCTCCATTATTTTCCCACCACATGAAAGTAGACTTAAGGATTTGTATGACTATTGGTTTGTTCTAGCCCCCTTTTTCTTAATGACAGGTTTAATGAGCGCATGTCTTCAATCCTGAAGAATCTCCCCATATTAATATGACCTGGTAAATAATAGATATAATGATACTGTAAGTTTTTGATGAAGTGCTCTCAGGTCATTATTATTAACTCCGTCTCCTCCCTGTGCTTTGTTTGGATGCATATTGCATAGTTCTTTTTCAATATAACTTGATTTTAGTATTTGAGGTTACCTGGATGTGACTAGGACAACTAATCACTCCCTTTGTGGAGCCAA
This sequence comes from Protopterus annectens, assembly GCF_019279795.1. Lineage (NCBI taxonomy): Eukaryota > Metazoa > Chordata > Ceratodontiformes > Protopteridae > Protopterus > Protopterus annectens. The sequence goes on along the minus strand of NC_056727.1, from coordinate 1,090,438,138 downwards.
ACTGCTTATCATAAGATTTTGTAAATATATGTGCAATCTGCTGTGTCTGAGTATAAATTTTACAATCTACAATTTATCAATTAGTATGTTTTTACTCCTTCGACATCTTATTTATCTCAACCACTTTTCCTTTTCTAATATTTTTTGTCTCTCACCTTAATCAGATATCTTGTTCTTATGGAAATATATCTCCTTGACGCTGTATGCCTAGATCCTGATATCAAACATATTTCTGATTTTTTTTGCACTCAAACAATTTCTCTTTCAAAACTTTCCACATTCCTTCTACAGATTTTCCACTGAGCAGATCACTACAGTTAGTTTTACATAGTGACTATTCTGCTTCCATATAATCTGTAATTAATCTTCTTGCCTTAGATTTAAGTTTGGCAGAATTATCTAGCAGCAAATTAATTTTTACAACCCCATAATCATTACACATTAATGGCTGTAAAATTTGACATGAAGTAACAATAATTTCTATAGTAACACAAACAATGCCTAGTATGTTCTGTTCCCTGGTATTTTTTTCACAATCTGAAGCAATTGTTGTTCCTGAACATACATTGTGAATAATTTCCTTACTAGTATTGTTGAATCAATATTATACTAGTCTGATTCTGGTACATTTAATTCCCCAGCCACTATTATTCTTCCTTCGTGTGCTTTATCCAAGAAATGTATGAATCCCTTTAGATCATCTGCACTTGACTTTGGTGGTCTAGAAAAATACTGCAAAACATCTGCTGCAAAAATTCTCTTCCCTGATCATGACAAATGCATGCCATCCTGGTTGTCTACCAAATGTGACACTGTTGTATTTTTAACATTTAGTCCAATACAGCAGGCATTGACATGTTTATGCTGGTGGGCTTCTGTGCAGAGAAGGATATGACAACAGTTCCCAGTCTGCAGTCATGTGTACACTTGGTTAGCTGTAGGTCTAGGTATTTAGTCTATAGGTCAGAGACATAAGTGCCAAACAGAAGCAATCCCAGTACTGAGCCCTGCAGGACAACATTGGTTATTTTCATGATCTCTGACATTGCCTCTGCCACCTGCACTATATGGGTTTTGTCTTTCAGCCAGTTTGCTATTCATCATACCACAGACAGATTTATATGTAATGCATTTAATTTATTAACTATGTTAGCAAGGGGGATGGTGTTGAATGTCTTGGCCAAATCAAGGTAAACTGAATATACAGTACGAACACTGTCAGTATCTTGTATTATTTTCTAAAAGAACTTAAAACAGTTCAATAGAAAGAATTACATTTTACAAATCAAATTACTGTAGCTTTACTTTGATGAGATTTTTACTAACAATGTTAATCGAGTCTGTTGTAATGTGTACTATGACCTTGCAAAAGAGGCTCATCAGGCTTATAGTCCTAAAGTTTCAGGGGTTGATAGTAAGTCCATTTTTACAGAGTATAGAAAATATCCAGCCAAGGGAGGTAAAGCCACAAGAACATCAGTTTACTAAGCACTTTCATTTCAAACATATAAAAACAGAAACTTTGATTAAACAGTCACATACCATTTCCTCTTTTTTAAACTTGTCCTCTGCTACTATGTGGCCAAACAATTAATTGCATGAATACAAAATCATTTCATTTCAAACCATGCAACACATTAACACATTATAATAAAACATTAAAAATTAATTTAAAACATGTCAATTTATCTGCACATCAAAAATGACCACACATACATCTTTTGGATAAAAAAATCATAACTTAGCCTTTTTAAGAGATAACAGGCTAATTATTGAAAACTTGTCATTTATGACTGGGGGCTAGAAGCATTTCGGTTCAATTTTGGCTGTGAGGCTCCCTGGCTTCAGGTCTGGCATGCCAATCCCCACTCTTAAATCTGGTACTACCCTTTTCAGAGAAATAACAAAGCTTTTTATACTGCACATGTTCCTTAGATTGCTTGCAGAAGGCATTGTTTAAATCATCCTTTTTTACCGGATATAAATGCTGATAAATTCTTTTACTCAATATTTGCTCAGAGTTGCCCACAGAAAAACAAGGACAAGAAGAGCATTGCACCAAGTATATGACCCCTAAATGCTGCAATCAAAATGACCATTGGGTTAATACTAACTGGATATCCAATCACATTAATGTTCTCTATGTCTGAAATAAACCTACACTGATTGAGATACATATCTGTATATTAACAATTTTCTTAACATCTTTATTAACTTCAAACCAACTTTTTTTTCCCTTTTTTATAAGTAAACTTGGGCACATTACCAAATTTACCAGTTAACCCATAGGTACCAAAAAGAAAGGACCAATTCCTTGCAAACATATCTTTATATGTGCATAGGTTCATAGGTAAGTAATAGGCTAGCTATCCTTGCAGGCTATTTTCGGCCTTGCCAATTTACCTTTTTGTGCTCAGATTAACCTATCCAAGCAGTTCCTCCATGTATCCAGATAACACACCTAGCTGCTTGATAAATAGTGCCAAACATGCCCTTGCAGAACTTCTAAATAAACATCCAATGAGAATAACTGCAGCTGTTCTCCATTTGCTTAGGACAAAACTTGGATGGAATACAGGTCCTAAATGTCCATGTTTTTATTATTATATTTTGATACCAAGGTTATATAAAAATCATTTTCATCTTTCCTATGACAGGGTTTCTTGTCACTAAAGAAGCCTTTAAGGTGAAAATCCACCAGATTAGTGCCTGGCTTAGTCTTGAATCCTCCTGACACTACAGTTGGCTGCATAGATGGATCATAAATAGATTTCTGCATTTTAGGAATCCAAAAAAAATGAATAGCTGTATTGGATTCTCAACCTTCATATACTTGGCAAGCTCATTTTTTAACTCCAATTCAAGATGTAATTCATTCAACCATAGGTCTAGCTTGTAATAATTAATATTGACTTCATTCAGTGATGCTGAAATAAAAACATCACCAGTGTTCAAGTAACACAACACATCACCATCACAAGTACTATATACCATGCATCTGGTACTGAGCCAGTAGTTAAGCTCAGGTTAAGTAGTTTATTTAGAAGTTCTGCCAGGGCATGCTTGGTACTATTTGTCAAACAGCTAGGTGTGTAACCTGGATCCATGGAGGAACTGTGTGTAGTCTGGGATAGCACATTCTGTTCATGTTCTTTAGTGAGGATGGGAGGAGTTGAATGCTCTGGGGATCATAGTACTTTTGATAATAATCTCAGCAAAAAAAATTCACTAAATTGAGTATTGGCAATGTCCACCAAGACTGAGTAGGTCTTGTTATTTAGTGTGAATTTTATACATTATTGAGTGTTGTTTCTGTGAAGACTGGTAGAGAGGGGGTGAAGGCTGCCAGCCTAGTCAAATGGAATTTGGTACATAATTCTATCATTTGTAAATATAAATATAAAATACAGGCTTGTTTTTTAAATGAAGGAAAACACTGTAAAATGTGAACTTCAAGATTGTAGCAACATTGCCATCTGCTGTAAGAAAAACTAAGCCAAGCATTTCAAATGTTCTTTGAAATTAAAATTATGTTTTGTATGTCCTTTGAAGTTAGAATTTGGAGTCGAGTCTGGAGTAAGCATCCTGCCTATTGTTTTAAGGCTAAAGTTAATGACCAGAATTTACATGTGGAATGTCCTTTATTGCTCTAAGTGTAAAAGAATGTAAATGCAGCTTCGATGTGGCCTGGGAACCAGGAAAGTGTAAACAAATGATGTAATGTTTTAGCAGAACTGCAGTTTCAATTTAAACAGTGAGAACCAGTAATTATTAAGCATCTTTGATACTGGACATCTAACCTACAGCACTGCCTGTTGTCTTAAGTAAGTTATTTTAGAAGTATGATTTCTCGTAGTAACAGCTAAGAAATTAGAAGAACGTTAGACTAAGTGTTTTTCTGTTATGTCAGAACTGTATTACGGAATTATTTTAAGTTTCTGTGTGATCTCTGAACCCTTGAATAGCACTGTGGTGTAGTAATATTGTCTTGTGATTTTAGTATTCGTTATTAAATATTTTTAAACCCTTTTAACTGTGGCTGGTTTATGTAGAGATAGGTTAATCTCTAGAGTGCATTGCATATTTATAGAGTTTGCTGTCTAAGCCACTCCTGCAGCTTTAGCCCACAGCTATACTACCAATTGGATAATAATATTGCACAGTAATAATTAGACACCCTTTTAAGGGCCTTTGGGTAGCTGATAATTATTAGCTGGTGGTGGCAGTAATTACTACCATATAGTCTGGGTAAAGGGGCACAGCTGGAGAATCTGTGTCAGCCTTTCCCAGGAGTCTCTGTGAAGTTCTATAAATACTTATCACAAAATGTGTGTGTGTGTGTGTGTGTGTGTGTGTGTGTGTGTGTGTGTGTGTGTGTGTGTGTGTGTGTGTGTGTGTGTGTGTGTGTGTGTGAGCTACTTGGGCAGGGACACAAAGCACTGGTTGGACAGAGAGGGAACTGGAGGTTAGCTTGCCAGCTAGGCTGAGATCTGGACACTATAGCTGTGCCAGTGGAGAGTCTTATTGGGGACCTGGGGAGCAAGGGAGCAACCAGCCCCAGAATGACTGTGATCTCTGTGTGCACTTAAGAGAAATTGTACTTTACTGTGTGTATTTGTTATCCTTTCCTCTCATATGAAATGCCCTCTCTGGTGTTAGTGGCGAGGATTGAGGCTCCTTGATTGCTGGGCCAGGGCATGGGCATCCCATGTGGTGGTAGTGGTTGGGATATCCACCTCACATATCATTGTGGTTTGCAGTGGTGGGATCCACTTCACATTTGTGGTGGCGGTGGATATCCACATCACATAGTAATTAGTTGGCAAATACTAATTGGCTTTGTAGTGGTGTGGGTAGAGTGAATCCTATAGCTTGAACTGTCTTTTAACTGTTTGCTGCATTATTTTAAAATCTGCACTTAAAGTTACATTTTAGTCGAATTTGATCGAAAGTTTGTTTGTTTGTTTGTTAGACCAGTTTACAGGCATTGCTGTATTCTGGGCTGTGGTGTAGTTCCTGTGTTGTCCATTACCTTACTTGGATAGAAGGAAGTTTCTTTGCTCACCAGTGGGAGTGGGGAGTCTTGAGCAGCCTATCTGTCCCTGTAGGAAGTGACCTCAGCACAAGAAGCTGTAGTAATTGGTTGTTTTGGACCATTTCTAGCTCTTTTGTAGATCACTGTTTAAAATCCGCCCCTGGGCGTTTTTTTCTGGCTATACTGCTTAGACAAGTTCCTCGTGGTTCTGCAGAGTGGTCCTAGTAGCAGGGAACTCAGAAAAGCGACTACTTTCTGGATTTAAGTATCTTTGCTTTTTAATAGCTTCTGTAGCTTACCCTGAACTAGCTTGAACTGTTTTTTAACTGTTTGCTGCATTATTTTAAAATCTGCACTTAAAGTTACATTTTAGTCGAATTTGATCGAAAGTTTGTTTGTTTGTTTGTTTAATTTAACTGTGGAGGCTGCCCACTAAGGTGTGCTAGCCTGTGTATCTAATTTATCACTGTTCCTGCATTTTCTGTGTGTTTCTACCAAAAAAACAAAAAAACAAAAAAATAATCCTTGTTTTCCCTCCTCTCCTCAACTAGTTTAGACCAGTTTACAGGCATTGCTGTATTCTGGGCTGTGGTGTAGTTCCTGTGTTGTCCATTACCTTACTTGGATACTTTGTGTTTGTTCTTCTGAAGACAACAACATAATAAGTTGAAAAAAATGTTTTTTTTTTTTTTAAAATTAAAAAATTAAAAGAGACATCACATTCATATTTCTACTGAGCTTTCTTGGGTCTCTTGTGCTTGGCTGTTTCGCTTGTTTTCTCTTGGATTTAAAGTAAGGAAGTTTCTTTGCTCACCAGTGGGAGTGGGGAGCCTTGAGCAGCCTATCTGTCCCTGTAGGAAGTTACCTCAGCACAAGAAGCTGTAGTAATTGGTTGTTTTGGACCATTTCTAGCTCTCCCTTATACTGTTCTAGCATGTCGAGTGGTAGATTACTGGCGTCGTCTCCAATTCAGCTGGTCAATCTGGTAATCTTGGGATAATGCTACAATTGTCTCATGTACACAGACAACCCTCTCCTCCTCACAACAAACACAAATACATGTGAGAGATGCAACTATATAGCCAAACTGGAGGCTGAACTCTCTCAACTCAGGGCTGGCATGACTAGACAGGAGGAGATGGCAACCACACACACAACAATCCCAGTCCCACATAGACCTACCACAACTGCAAACCAAACACATAAAAACACAAAGACATACTCGGAGGCTCTATTAAAAAACTTACCAAAACAACAGAGGCTCCCAAAGCAGACATCCAAAAATCCACCACCTCAAAACAAAACACATGCAACACATACTTCAATAAATCAGTGTGTCAACCAATCACAGCCCTTAAGGCCAAACACCTTGCCTGATACACTAGTAATAGGTGACTCTATAGTCAGACACACTGATGTCCCGCTGACCAGGCTGAACAAGGAGAAGGTGACTGTGAGCTGTCTATCGGGGGCTAGGATCCGCCACATAACACATGCACTCAAGTCACTCCAAAGCAAGTACAAATATGACTCCATCATTGTCCATGCTGGTGTGAATGACCTGAGACGTACCTACCTGGACTACATGAAAAGAGACATAGAGGAGCTCTCCAATTATGTAGCCCAGGCTGGTATGACCCTGACCCTGAGCAGCATCTTGCCCTCACCAAGAATGATACCACAATACAAAGACAAGATGATCAGCTTTAACAATTGGCTCAAGTACTGGTGTCATTCTAAGGGGATCCAATGTCTGTCTGCCTGGGATGACATGTTGGACAAGCCACGCTGCTTCAAGGTATGGCTTACACCTGTCACCACTGGGCTTCGGATATTGGCTAAGGCTCTTGCCACCCCATAGTGCCTTTTTAGGCAAGGCTCAAAAGACAAACCCACCTCCTTAGAAAACAAAAATGGAAAAAACTAAGGGTAATGCTGCTCAATGCCAGAAGTCTAAATCTCAAGATGCAGGCACTTGATGCACTCCTCAGCATGGAGAACATCGACGTCTGTGCAGTAACTGAAACCTGGTTCAAAGCTCCTGAGAGCACCCCAGCGCTACCAGGCTATACCTCGTATCATGCTTTTCAGCCCCAAAACCGGGCCAAACCACAAAGGAGGGGAGTGTCCATATTCATCAAGGGCACCCACACCTCCAGGTTAGTAGCAACAAATGAAGCATCAGAGACCATACAGGTGCAACTAACCATAGGCAAATCTGCTATACAACTGGTAGCATGTTACAGACCACACTCCCAATCTCAAGAACCCCACTCAGCCTTCCTGAAGAGATTGGAGGATATGAATGTATCACAAAATACCATCAAACTGGGAGACTTCAACTACCCAAACACAGATTGGGTACATTATTCTAGCCCTAATACCCTAGCCCAAAGGTTCCTGGAATTCATAAATTCAAATGCACTGGAACAACTGGTCACCTCTCCCACTAGGGGAGATAATATACTAGACCTGATCATCACAAACATGGGGACAAAATGCTCCACGCCAGAAGTATACCCCTCACTAGTGAGATCTGACCACAAACTAATCACCCTGGATATACATATCCCACCTCCACCCCCAGCACAAAAGACCACAGTGAAAAACTTCTCAAAAGCAGACTTCACTCTTCTTAAGACTGAGATGGTATCTTTTAAGCCCACTGTGCCAGTGGATACCACATCCCACAATGCCGAATCCTTCACAAATGCTTTCTATGGACATCTCCAAGAATGCATGGATCATGCAATCCCAAACAAATCCAAGTCCCTCTCCACCAAAGGTAAGCGTCCTGTCTGGTGGACCTCAGCCATAAACAAATTGTATAACAAAGAAGGAAGCTACTGCACGTCAGAGCAAAATCCCATGAAGGGAAGACATCTCTGATCAACATTAGCAGAAAATTACATTCTCTCATAAAAACATCCAAGGCCAACTTTGAAAGAAAAATCGCTAAGGACACTAAAGATAACCACAAAGCCTTCTTCAGCTATGTTAGAAACCTGGGCGGAAACCCTCAGATATGCTCAGAGTTGGTTCAAAACAACAAAAAATACACTGAACCCACAGATATTGCCAACATTTTGGCTGACAGATTCAGTGCAAATTTCTCCCCTCCTTCACCCCCAAAAGAAGAAATACTTATCCCAGCTGAATGTAATCTCCGTGTCATCTCAGATGTCCAAGTGAGAACCGCCCTAAACAAAGCAAAAAACACAGTGTCAATGGGACCTGACGGTATCCCGGGTCACGTGTTACGTGAACTCCAAGAGGAGCTAAACCCACACATAAAAATGCTATTTAACCTTAGCCTTACTTTGGGATATGTACCTAAACACTGGCGTACAGCAACAGTGGTCCCACTCCACAAGGGGGGGTGCCTCTACAGACCCTGGAAACTACTGCCCCATAAGCTTAACCAGCCTGGTCTGCAAAGCTATGGAAAGAATCATTATGGAACTCATAAACAGAGACATAAGGGACCTACAGACATTTGACCCCACCCAGTTTGGCTTTGTAAAGGGCAGACCCTGCCTTTTAAACCTGGTTGACTTTTTCAAAACAGTCACTAGAGCCATTGATGAGGGCAAAGCAGTCCATACAGCATACCTGGATTTGGCTAAGGCCGTCGACACAATACCCCACTCAGGCATCATAAATAAGCTCAACAGCTTAAAAGTAAACCCTTATGTCACTAGATGGGTTGCAAACTGGCTAAAGGACAGAACCCATAAAGTTAAAATCGCTGGAGCAATGTCAGACTCAAAGCCAGTCACAAGTGGTGTCCCACAGGGATCTGTCCTGGGACCCCTCTTGTTCGGCATTTACTTCTCAGATGTTAAAGCAAACATGGGAGGGCTGTGGCTGACAAAGTTCGCAGATGACTGCAAACTAGGCGCCATAGTCGATACACCAGCAGACACACACATCCTACAAAAGGCCTCACAGAAGCGGACAACTGGTGCCGGAGTCACAGCCTTAAACTAAATGCCAAAAATGTATAGTCATCCCTTTGGGAAAAACAAAGTACCCACAAATTATCACATAGACAGCAACCCACTGAGTACAGAAAAAGTAATCAGAGACCTAGGGACCCAAGTTGACAGCGACCTCTCATTTGACACCCACATTGCCAAAGTGGTTAGAAAAACATTCTACCTTGCACACCTCATCATGAAGGATTCACATCCAGATCCAAGGATGTCATTGTACCCCTATATTCCTCCCTCATCAGACCCATGATTGAGTACAATGCCCCATTTGGTATGTACCTCACCCGGCATTTGCAACAGCTGGAGAAACACAAAAGTACCTCACCAAGAGGATCAAGGGTCTCCAACATATGTCTTATTCTGCCAGACTAAAGAAACTTCAGCTCTATTCAGTAGCATACCGCCTGCTCAGAGGTGATCTCTGCCTGACGTACAAGGCCATGTCAAATCAGGATCTGATGGGCATGCTCCACCTCAAAAAATCCAAATCCATCAGGACCACGAGAGCTAAAGACTTAAACCTCTGCACAAGTATGAATAGGACATGCTGGAGGGATAGATTCATAACCCAGAGGCTTCCCATGCTTTGGAACAAGATCCCAGTTCATATTAGGCAGAGCCCCTCACTGACACTCTTCAAGAGAAATCTTGATGAGTGGATGGGAGATCGTAAATTTACCCCAGGGGTCACATCTGTGTCACTGCTAGACAGGGGCACAGTAAACTAATTCTATTATATAAGGGGACCTTCATTGTGTCACTACTAGACAGAGGCACAGTATTCTAAATTTATTCTGTACATTTTTTGTACCATTTCATGGGGTGGCAAAAGCCACATCACTATGGCTAGGCTTACAAATGCCCCAGGGCAGATAGCCTAGTACTATACTATGAAACTATGAAACTACTATGAATTATGTACAGTGATCTTTGAAGGTGTTTTGTACTCTAAAACAGCCACACAGTGAATACTCAGAGTTCAGATCACAATTGTTTTATTTCTTTTGTTAGCTTAGATAGTCAGGATGAGCAGGCAGCATGTCAGCAGAGGAGTATGGAAAGCTGGCAAGGAGCCAGCTGGTGGAGATGTGCCAGGCTAGGGGACTGGTGCATGGAAACCTGACTAAGGCAGACCTGATTGCAGACTTGGTTACAGCTGCATCAGAAAACAGCATCCAGGAGGACAAGCAGACTGGCAGTAGAGATACAGTATCCTCAGAGAATGGACAGCTCAACTTTTCTGTGGTGGACTTAAAAATCCAGCTGGAGCTAAAGACACTTCAGTTGGAGGCCAGGTGTCTGGAGATAGAAGCTGAAAAAAAGGAGTGTCAGAGGAAGCCTGAGAGGGAAATACTGACTCTATACCAGAGGCATGGAGGTAATGGGAAAGGGAGTAACTGGACCCCAGAAGCACAACAGGTCAGTAAATTTCTTCCGCAATTTAAAGAGGGGGATAATTTTGATAGTTTTATTCATATGTTTGAGAGGGAATGCAAACAGTATAGTGTTGACCAAAGGCTCTGTGTACGGTTTCTGACCCCCTTACTCCATGGGAAAGCTGTACATTTTTTATCAAAAATGCCTGACTCTGTCTGTTTTGATTATACTGCTGTAAAAAATGTATTTTAGAATGTCTTAAGCTAACACCTGAAATGTATAGGAAAAAGTTTTGTGAGCATAGACACAAGGCAGATGAAAGTGTGTGTGCATATGTTGCTGAACTGAGAACTTATTTTCATAGCTGGGTGAGTGGATGTCAGGTCACCACTATTGAAGGGCTCTCAGACCTTTTCGTGAGGGAACAAGCCCTTAGCACTTTGCCTGAGGACATGAGGATCTGGTTAGCTGATAGACAATGTGCTACTTCAGATGAGTTGGGGAAAAAGGGAGACCTATACCTGGCCAGCAGGGCAGCCCTGCACAGGAAGGGGACACCCAGTACTGCTCTTGGGTCTAAAGGAACCCATGGTGGGCAGCACAGACTGCCCTAACAGAATCTGCCAGTAGCAGGGGAAGCCACTAGTCCAGGTACACATTCAGGAGCTAGGGTTAAATGTTTTGAATACAACCAGTGGGGCCATGTGGCATACAGGTGTCCACAGAAGCAAGGTGGGGAACCAAAGGTGAGGGAGCCAGCAAGTGGGAAAGACAAAATGCTAATAGTAGGTTGTCTTGAGACAACCGGGGTACCAAACTACCATCCTGCAGATGTCCTAAGAGGGAAGGATTTGGATGAGGCAGTACCATGTACTTATGCAGTTACACACAGTGAGGCTAGGAGACAAGCATGTGGGTCTGGTAACCTGGGGAAGACCCAGACAGACTGCATACTTGCAGCCAGGACTGGTGAGGTGGTTACTTCAGGAAAGGAGCTACGCTGTAGCAGTGAGACTGAAGGTGAGCCACAGCTGCTTGTGGGTACTGATGGTCCCTTGGACAGAGTGACTGCAAAGGTAGAGGTGAGTAGTAGTACCCAGGCTGACAGTGAGGCACCATTGTCAGAGTATGCCAGACTTCCTGTGGAAGGGGAGCTGGGAAGGGTTACAAGGAGAGAGTTGAGACAGGCTCAGCTCTCAGACCCTACATTGCAAGGCCTGAGGCAGGTAGCTAGGGAGGCACCTGATTCTCAAGGAAAGGGGCAATCTGTATACTGAGACAAAGGGTTACTATACCAAGAGTGGACCCCTGAGGAAGGGTTAGAAGATGAGAGAGTACAGCAGTTGGTAGTGCCTAGAGCCTACCATCTGGTGCTTCTAGCCATAGACCCATGATATTCCCTTTGCTGGTCATATGGGCATAAAACATACAAAGAGGCATATTATGCAACACTTTTATTGGCCTGGAATTTCCAGAGATGTAACAGGGTGCTGCAGGACCTGTGAGCAGGGCCAAAAGGTAGGCAAGGCAGGAGACTAGGTGAGAGCTCCTTTGATGCCTTTGCCTGTGACTGAGGAGCCATTTCAGAGGGTAGCTATGGATATTGTTAGTCCTCTGAGTACTCCAAGTTCCACAGGGAACAAGTATATCCTAGTGGTAGTGGATTATGCTACACAATAACCTGAGGCAGTGGCTTTGTCCTCCATTGAGGCAGAGAAGGTGGCAAATGCTTTGTTAGAGATTTTCAGCAGGGTAGGTTTCCCAAAAGAAATACTGTCTGACAGAGGTGCCAATTTCATATCTGAACTGCTGGATTTTCTGTGGAAGTCCTGTGGGGTGAAGCACATGAAGACCACCCCCTACCATCCCCAGACTAATGGTCTTGTTGAGAGGTTAAACTCTACAATCAAGTCCATGCTACGGGCATTTGCAGATCAGTTTAAGAGGGAGTGGGACAAATATTTGCCCCATCTGTTGTTTGCTTACAGAGAGCTTCCCCAGGAATCCACAGGTTTTTCACCCTTTTTGTTGCTGTATGGGCATAGGGTGAGGGGACCTCTAGATTTAATTTGAGATGAGTGGGAAGGTGAGTGTGAGTTTCACAAGTAGTCTGTTGTGGCATACATCCTAAACCTCAGGACAAGGATCAGGGAACTCATGGACTTGGCCCAGGAGAACCTGACAGAAGCCCAACAACAGAAAAATATGTGGTATGACAGGAATGCTCAAGCTAGAGAATATGCTGTGGGGCAGCAGGTAATGGTTCTCATTCCTGTCAGACACAAAGAGCTGCAAGCAGCTTGGGAGGGAACCTACAAGGTGGAAAGAAAGGTAAGTCATGTTAACTTCATGGTGGAACTGCTAGACAGTTGGCAGAGGCACAAACTGTACCATGTTAACATGATGAAACCTTGCCATGATAGGGAGGCCCTTGTGCTGAGCATTTGCAGTGGATTGCAGGAGGAGTCTGAGGGAGAGCTGGTGACTGATCTCCTCAGTGAGGCTCGGGCTGGCACCTCGGTGGAAGGGGTAGTAATGTCGCAGCATCTATCTCCTACCCAGGTTCGAGAAATCTGAGCAGTGTTGCAGGGATTTGGGAACATGTTCACTGGATGCACCCACCTAGTGCAGCACCAGGTGGATACAGGACCTCAAAGGCCTATTAGGCAGGCCCCGTATAAGATGCCTGAGAGAGTTAAACAGACTCTGAGGGAGGAGGTACAGGAGATGTTAGAACTAGGGGTGATTCAGGAGTCCAACAGTCCCTGGGTCTCCCCAGTGGTGCTGGTGCCAAAGATGAATGGCAGCATTAAGTTCTATGTGGATTACAGGAAATTAAATAGTCACACGGAGCCGGATGCTTACCCCATGCCTAGGACAGAAAAGGCCCTAGAGCAGCTGGGCAGGGCTAAGTATCTTACAACCATTGATCTTACCAAGGTTTACTGGCATGTGCCCTTGACTCCCAGTGCTAGAGAGAAGTCAGCCTTTGTGACTCCTTTTAGCTTGTATGAGTTCACAAAGATGTCCTTTGGGATGAAAAATGCACCAGTGACTTTCCAGAGGCTGGTAGATAATATCCTACAGGGGCAGGAGGGTTTGCCCTTATTAACTAGATGATATTGCCATCTCCAGGCATTCCTGGCCACAGCACCTTCAGCATGTCAGGGAGGTGCTGGGCAGACTACAGAGGGCAGGGTTGACCATTAAGCTGAGCAAATGTCAAGTGAGTATGGCAGAGGTCTCCTACCTAGGACATAGAGTGGGGAATGGAAAGATAAAGCCAGAACCTGCCAAAGTGGAAGCCATTCAGGCATGGCCTGCACCTGTTATCAAAGAGCAGGTGAGGGCATTGTTAGGGACAGCAGGGTATTACAGAAAGTTGGTCCCTAGTTATAGTACCATAGCTGCTCCCCTCACAGACCTGACAAGAAAGAACAGGCCAGATAAGGTAGTGTAGACTCCAGTATGTGAGAAGGCATTCCAGAAGCTTAAAGAAGGTTTGGGAGGAGCCCCTGTGTCAGCCAGTCCAGATTACAGCAAAGAATTTGGTGTGCAAGCAGATGCTCCAAACCATGGGGCGAGGGCTGTACTTAGGTTTCTTTAGAGGGGGAAGAGCACCCAGTGGTTTATCTCAGTCATAGGCTCCAACCCAGAGAGGAATGCTATGCAGCTGTAGAAAAGGAATGTCTAGCTATAGTGTGGGCACTGCAGAAACTTCAGTCTTATCTGTATGGAAGGAAATTCACTGTTAGGACAGATCACAACCCTCTAACATGGTTAAATAGAGCCAGTCAGCAAAATGCCAAATTGTTAAGATGGAGCATGGGGTTGCAAGCATATGATATATCAGTGCAGCAATGCAGTGGGATTAGCAATGTCAATGCAGATGGGCTCTCAAGACAGGGAATGGGACGAGGTACACTCAGATAGACCTAATCCTCTCAAGCGGCGTTTATCAAGGGTCACTTGAAAAACTAGCTTGAGTTCTCTGGTGGGGGTGTGTGAAGACTGGTAGAGAAGTGGTGAAGGCTGCCAGCCTAGTCAAATAGAATTTGATACATAATTCTATCATTTGTAAATATAAATATAAAATACAGGCTTGTTTCTTAAATGAAAGAAAACACTGTAAAATGTGAACTTCAAGATTGTAGCAACACTGCCATCTGCTGTAAGGAAAACTAAGACAAGAATTTCAAATATTCTTTGAAATTAAAATTATGTTTTCTATGTCCTTTGAATTTAGAATTTGGAGTTGATGAGTCTGGGTTAAGCTTTCTGCCTATTGTTTTAAGTCTAAGAATTTACATGTGGAATGTCCTTTATTGCTCTAAGTGTAAAATAATGTAAATGCAGTTTCGGTGTAGCCTGGGAACCAGGAAAGTGCAAACAAATGATCTAATGTTTTAGCAGAACTGCAGTTTCAATTTAAACAGTGAGAACCAAAAATTATTAAGCATTTTTGATACTGGACATCTAACCTAAAGCACTGCCTGTTGTCTTAAGTAAGTTATTTTAGAAGTATGTTTTCTTGTAGTAATAGCTAGGAAATTAGAAGAAAGTTAGACTATGTGTTTTTCTGTTATGTCAGAACTGTACTACAGAATTATTTTAAGTTTCTGTGTGATCTCTGAACTCTTGAATAGCACTGTGGTGTAGTAGTATTGTCTTGTGTTTTTAGTATTTATTATTAAATATTTTAAATCCTTTTAACTGTGGCTGGTTTATGTAGAGATAAGTTAATGTCTAGAGTACATTGCATATTTAGAGAGTTTACTGTCTAAGCCACTCCTATAGCTTTAGCCCTGGGCTATACTACCAAATGGATAATAATATTGCACAGTAATAATTGGACACCCTTTAATGGCCTTTGGGTAGCTGATAATTATTAGCTGGTGGTGGCAGTAATTACTACCGTATAGTCTGGGCAAAGGGGCACAGCTGGAGAATCTGTGTCAGCCTTTCCCAGGAGTGTCTGTGAAGTTGTATAAAGACTTATCTCAAAGTGTGTGTGTGTCAGCTAATTGGGCAGGGACATGAAACACTGGTTGGAAAGAGAGGGTACTGGAAGTTAGCTTGCCAGCTAGGCTGAGATCTGGATCCAAAACTGTGCCAGTGGGGAGTCTTATTGGGGAGCAAGGGAGCAACCAGCCCCAGACTGATGGTGATCTCTGTGTGCACTTAAGGGAAATTGTACTTTACTGTTTGTATTTGTTATCTTTTCTCCTATATGAAACATCCTCTCTGGTGTTAGTGGTGAGGATTGAGGCTCCTTGATTGCTGGACCAGGGCACGGGCATCACAGTTTCATAGTTTTCTAACATACATAAAAAGGATTTGTAAGTGTCCTTTCTATTCAGTTTTTAGCATGAGTTCATGATCTGCCTTACGAGGTCTAACAGTCTTTTTTTAAATTCTTAGTCAAATTCCTGACATTTTCCTTGTCTTGGGGGTCCTTAGTTGTGCTGTATACTCTATTTTTTTCCTTTCACTGAAAACTTAATTTATGTTGGTAGACCACAAAGATAGCTTCCTTTTTAATTTCCTATTTATCTGCATCTGGAAGGGCTTGTCAATTTACTACATTTATTTACATGGGTATAAAACTTCTTTTCAATTCTGTCTGCTGTTATTATAAGTGAATATCAATACTTCATTGTAGAATATGAAGAGGTTTCTGCACTTGATGTCTGAATTCTGATATATTGGATTGGAGGTGGTCGGTTAGATAGCTTGATAGAAAAAAATAAGTAATAAAAAGTAATAGAGAAAACATCAGTTATAGGATTCCCAGGCACTTCAAAAGCCACAGCAGTCCACTCAATGTATATTAAAAATTAACAGTATTTTATTCACATGAAGAAATCCATAAGATTTAGTGCTTTTGTCTGTTGCACTTTAGACCATCATAATCAATAAAAAAACATTCAATACTGACATTTATACCATTTGCAAGCCAATGAGTTCATTAATTAACAGCAACTACTTCATTAGCATAAAGCAACAGTAACAAACTGCCACGTGAGTTCCAGTTCAAAAAACTGCATATATAAAACACTAAAACTTATAAATAAACAATATGAAAAACTGTTGTTATTCATAAGAAATATTAAAAACCTGATAGAAATTAACATGTTTTTATGCATTAAACTTGTGTTTTTGTGATAAATATACTATAAGATGTTCAAATGACAAGCTGAAGCTTAACCTATATACAATACATGCACTATAGTGTGACATATTTATGACAACGATACACTCATACTCATTATTATATCTACTATTGTCTTAATTCCAGCACAGGTGTGACAGTAATATTATCATTAATACCAGGGACACAAGTTGCATTTAACAACATCTGCCATCTCACCTCTCTCTCTTTCAAAATAGCTTTTATATTTGCCCCCTGGGCTGTGATATAACTATTTCCACAATTCTAAACTTGAAAGCAGAACAAGCAGGATTAGCTGCTATATGTCTATATAGAGCACTATTTGTGTCCTTTCTCCTTATATTATAAAGGTGTTCATATATCCTGTTTTTAAAAGCTCTATAGGTTTTCCCTATATAGAATGCAGCACAGGTATTACATTTAGCTAAATATATCACCTGCTTAGCATTACAGTTCCCTTTCTTAAAATATATCTTTGTTTTGTTAACATTCTCTAGAATAATATAGTTGTCTTCTATGATAGCAAAGCACCGATTGCACCTGCCACATTTCCTAGTACCTTCATTGGTTCTTCCCTGTGCTTGTATACCTCCATTATATTCAAATTTATTTTTCAAGTTTGGGGCAGTTTTATACACGAAGTTAGGCTTGTGCCCCAAGATTCTACAAACCTCGGCATCACCTTTTAGGTGAGCCCAATTTTGTGTAACTACATTTTTTTTCTTTTTCTGCTGTTGGATTATGTTCTAATATCAATGCTCTACTAAAACTATTGTTTCCCTCTGTATTTCTATTCCTTACCAATTCTACTCCTAATAGTAGCTTATATTTTTTGTCCCATTCTCTCATAACATATTGAGAAACATCAATCAATCATAGAAATGGGGTATCCTCTGTCATTAAACATTCGTCCAGTATTCTGTCCTTAAACATTCAACAAATATTTGCAAAATTACTTCTCATTTCCTCTTAGTCAGAGGTCACATGAGCTGCTCTTACACACTGCCCTTTCAGTATACTCTTTTTTTGTTTCCAAGGATGACAACTAGTGTACTCAAAATAAGATTTACTAAAGGTGCTTTTCCTATATATTATAGATTTAAACCCTTTGTCAGTGTGAGAGATAAATGTATCTAAGTAAGCTATCAGTTAAAAACAGTTTGAAAATATTAAATGGAAGTGTGACAGGATTATACAGAAAAAAATGTAAGAAAATAGAACATGATACTAAATAGTTTACCCCTGGAAAAGGGATGTTCATAAACAAGTAAATAACACACAAGAAGCAAAGACTTATAAGGAAGTAAATGTTAAGCAGACCCATTTTAAGTCTGGAAATTTTTATCTGGGACAGAGGCAGGAAGGGTGGAAACCCACACACAAAATCTGGAATTCAGGGCAGAGGAAAGGATGGCAGAGAAAACAAGCCTGGGGTTGGAAAACAGAACAGGGACAAGGATGAAGGGAAGTATACAGAGAGGGATAGAAGAAATTAGTATAGATGAAAACCAGATTACACATTCCTTAGATAATTTTCATATATATAATTATACGTCTTGGAATATTGACAAAGAACATTTTAGGTTATTTTCCAAGGGTATGAAGTATGTGCCTACTACCAGGTTCAATTTGATTGACAGACTTACAGAGCTGAAGTTATATTTAAGAAAATTAAACCTTCCCATCTATTTTAAGAATAGCAGCACTAGTATACAGGCTCACAGTTTGAGGAGACTAAGTAAATTTAATCTACCACTGCACCCCACTTTGGTCACCTTTGAAAAGGTCATTAGTGAAGAGCTGTACACCTTACAAGGTAATAATAAAAACAGGAGACTTATGATTAATTTAAGTATTAAAGAATGGGAAGTGCTAAAAACTATATGTAATGACCATAGCATTCGAGTTATGAAACCTGATAAAGGTGGCGGAGTGCTGTTATATGATCAAAGTGAATATGTAAACAAAGTATATGATATTCTTAACAACACAGGTACCTATGATGTTATATATATTAATGAGGTAAATATAGCTCATAGACATATAGATCTATACTTAGAAGAATTTGT
This sequence comes from Protopterus annectens, assembly GCF_019279795.1. Classification (NCBI taxonomy): domain Eukaryota; kingdom Metazoa; phylum Chordata; order Ceratodontiformes; family Protopteridae; genus Protopterus; species Protopterus annectens. The sequence goes on along the minus strand of NC_056727.1, from coordinate 1,090,419,490 downwards.
TAGATGATCGAATATCACAGGATACCTACAATTTCTTGAGAGTAGAGTATCCCACTTTAGCTACCATAGTACGAGTTCCTAAAATACATAAGAACATAGTAGAACCCCCATTCTGTCCCATTATATCTGGAAGCAAGTCTAAGACCTTTCCATTTGAGTGGTGATAGATAGATCCTTAAAACATGTTTATGATAAAGTTCAACATTTGGTCAAAGATTCATGGGACTTTTTAAGCAGACTGACAGCTGAAATCTGGGACAAGGATCTAATATTTTTAACAATAGATGTAGTAGACTTGTTTTCATGCATTCCAAAAGATGAAGGGTTAGTAAGCTATAGTAGCAGCATGAGAAAATATTCAGGCTTGGAATGGGACAGGATTAAGCTACTGAGAATTCATGACTATTGTTTTAGAGAACAATAGTATATATTTCAAGGAGAAATATATAAACAGATTAAGGGAGTAGCTATGGGGGCAGCATGGACCCCCATATATGCTAACTTGGCATTACTAGACTGGGAGGATGAATATATTTTTAAGAGCCAGTATATAAACAAGATTATCAGACATGTATGTTTTCTAGACAATATTTTTTTCTATGGAGAGGTACTTAAAGTTTACACATTCCTATAATAGTCAAGGGATAGCTTGCTTAGATACATTTATCTCTCACACTGACAAAGGGTTTACATCTAGAATATATAGGAAAAGCACCTTTATTAATTCTTATTTACAGTACACTAGTTGTCATCCTTGGAAACAAAAAGAGTATACTGAAAGAGCAGTGTGTAAGAGCAGCTTGGATGACCTCTGACTATGAGGAGATGAGAAGTGAGATTGCCAATATTGTTTGAATGTTTAAGGACAGAGGATACCCCATTTGTATGATTAGTGATGTTTCTCAATATGTTATGAGAGAATGGGGCAAAAATATAAAGCACTATTAGGAGCAGAATTGGTAAGGAATAGAAATATAGAGGGAAACAATAGTTTTAGTAGAGCATTGATATTAGAACATAATCCAACAGCAGAAATAGTAAAAAAATGTAGTTAAACGAAATTGGGCTCACCTAAAAGGTGATGTTGAGGTTTGTAGAATCTTGGGGCACAAGCCTAACTTCATGTATAAAACTGACCCAAACTTGAAAAATAAATTTGAATATAATAGAGGTATACAAGTATAGGGAAGAACAAATGAAGGTACTAGGAAACGTGGTAGATGCAATCGGTGCTTTGCTATCATAGAAGACAACTATATTATTCTAGAGAATGTTAACAAAACAAAGATATATTTTAAGAAAGGGAACTGTAATACTAAGCAGGTGATATACTTAGCTAAATGTAACACCTGTGCTGCATTCTATACAGAGAAAACCTATAGAGCTTTTAAAAACAGGATATATGAACACCTTTATAATATAAGGAGAAAGGACACAAATAGTGCTCTATATAGACATACAGCTGCTAATCCTACTTGTTCTGCTTTCAGGTCTGGAATTGTGGAAATAGTTATATCACAGCCCGGGGGGGGGGGGGGTATAAAAGCTATTTTGAAAGAGAGAGAGGTGAGATGGCAGTTGCTGTTAAATGCAACTTGTGCCATTAGTATTAATGATTATATTACTATCACACCTGTACTGGAATTAAGACAATAGGTGATATAATTATAAGTATGAGTGTATCATTGTCAGAAATATGTCACACTATAGTGCATGTATTGTATATATGTTAAGCTTCAGCTTGTCATTTGAACATCTTATAGTATATTTATCACAAAAACATAAGTTTAATGCATAAAAACATCTTCATTGCTATCAGGTTTTTAATATTTGTTATGAATAACAACAGTTACTCATATTGTTTATAAGTTTTAGTGTTTTGATATGCAAGTTTTTGAAGTGGAACTCACGTGGCAGTTTATTGCTGTTGCTTTAAGCTAATGAATTAGTTGCTGTTAATTAATGAACTCATTGGCTTGGAAATGGTATAAATATTAGTGGTAAATGTTTTTCTATTGATTCTGATGAAGTCTATGGTGCGGTAGACAAAAGCACTAAATCTTATGGAGTTCTTGATGTGAATAAAAGACTGTTCATTTTTTGATATACATTAAGTGGACTGCTGTGGCTTTTGAAGTGCTTGGGAATCCTGTGCCTGGTGTTTTCCCTATTACTTTTTATTACTTATATTTTGCTGGTTTTAAGGGATAACACTGGCTGTTTTGGTGTAGCTTGATAGAAAAGCTTACTTGTAGATAGTCCAACATATTCAGAGAGTGAGTTACTCTGGTAGTTGTGCATGATGACAGTACATTTTTAAGTACAAGGTCAATAATATGTTGACCTCTAGCTGAATTAGCAATAATCAGGTCCACTGAATTTTGTTTAGGAAGTTGGAACCTGACACAAGTCTATGAGGTCATTGAAGAGGTCCCATAACAGGGAATAAACTGATAGCTGATCTTGTTTAATGTGACTTGGAGTTCAATAGCTTGAAGATTTGGGTTTCTGGAAATCTGTCTAGAGGTGACATGGTTTCTGGCAAATGAAGATACAGCACCACAATTACCATTAAGCTTGAAAGCATGGTAGTTACTATACCCGGGAATAGAAGGAATGCCTTCTAGAAATTTAAACTGAGCTTCGTTGATTACACATATATGGATGCCTTCCAAATGTAGGACTGACTCAAGGTTGGGCACCTTGTTGTTTAAATTTCCATGAGCAGAGCTACCTTAATTTGATATTGTTTTGATATTGATAAATTTGTTATGCTGGAATATTCATTAGTTGAACTTTTCCTAAAAAAGCTCTATGGGTGCAGTAAAGGTTTTACCCAGTATGTGGAAACCTTTAAAAAAGAAATGTTCTACATAATTTGAAAAGAAGGTAGGATTGCAAAGCATCTTGGTCCATGCTGACACATACTGGATCCTGTTGAAATAGCACCAGCATTTTAGCCAAGTTTTGAAACCAGTCATTTTTTTTCTTTTTACCTAGGCATCATTTGTGGAGAACGGAGGATTCTGCTTAGTATCAGGACCTTGCCTGAATTTGTGACATACACTGAGAATTCAGACATGTATATCTGCATCTTTCTCAGGGTTTTTGTCCCAAGACATTCACATCCACATATACAACTATTATATTGCAGTCATATTTTTTCTGCTGCAAGGGTCCTAAGTGCCATTAGGATATATGAAATCCTAGCACCTGAAAGACTCCTTGCTGCCACCGTGCATTCGTCCAGCCTTGTGAGTGGCAAATCTATGAGTCTCACTATGGATTCACAAATCTCTAGAATATTTGGGTTTGTAGCGTGGTATGATGGTATGCAACAGATTTCTTATAATGCTAGTTGCATGTTTCCATATACAGTATAAATTTCATTTTTTTTGAAAATATTGTTGATGATTCACATCTACTCTTGTTTACTGCATCATAGTCTGGGTCACTTCCACTAAGGATCTGACAATAATCCCATTTGTTTCAGTGGATGGACTACTCTTGTTTACACTGTCATGCTCTGACGCAGCTCCAAACTGAGTGTTGTAATATCTCAGTAAGTCAATGAGCCAAGCTCACCTACTCCTTCATTCTGGTGTATGTCTGCAGGAAATGACCTAGAATGAGGCTATCTGCTGCAGTGGATGGACTGCTCAAGTTTACTCTCATTCAAGGTGGCACTTCTGTGACTGCTTTGCAGTGCTCTTGCACATTACATCACTTTGACTTCATTACCGTTTTTCTCCTGATTACCTTCAGTACCTGATTCCTTATGATCCTGCATATTACTGTATATGGACCGGTCACAGTTTATTACACCAGCATATCCAGTAATTATTTTGTGTGGATGAAGACCTTATTTTATAGGAAGAAAGTGCTCAGTCACTTTGTTTAGTAATAAATTCTCCATTCATTTTACAACTGGTTTGTTGCTTGGTTTTCTGCAGAGAAACTTCATTACTGTTTATGTTTCTTCATTTAATGCCTGGTTTATCTTTCTTATGTTTGCAAATATTTATTATGTTTAATGATTTGCATGCATCTCTTCCCCTTCATTTCTTTTTATGGCCAAGGCCTATGTTTAGGACTTTTATTCCAATCGCATCTAGGATTATTCTGTGTAATACTAATTTCCTATTATTTTTAGTAGTCATGTATTATTTTTTTTTAAATTACTTCTGACAGCTTTATTTGCATATTTGTTTAGTTATCTGTGACCTTGAAGGATATGTGATTCAGACTGTACTGCCAGCTAAATCCTTGTCCATTACCTTTTTCATCTGGTCTTTTTCATATAATCTTTTCACATTTTGTCTGGTTTATTTGATTATTTGGGAAAACATTGATTTTAAATAATCTTGATTCTATAAAAATATGTATGGCTGCCTCCTTTCTCAACAAAGCAACAGCCTGTTTAAGCATGCATGGACAAGCTGGTATTGAGACTGCATGCCTTTTCCCTTATTGTTTTTATTCAACAGATGTAGAAATAAGTATTCTTTTTGTTTTTCTTGTATTTGTATGTAACTGTAGCTTGGCTCTAACTACTGCTATTGTATTTGAGCAGTATTTTTCTGATCAGTAAATTGGTTTATAGTGTGACATTTAAAAGGTGTTTTATAAGTAGTAAATGTAAAAATACCCAAAGAAGCATTTTCTCCTAGTGAAAAAAAACTCTCTATTAATGTGGCCTTTCCAGTCACTATAATGTATTGTTTGGGAATTTTTAGTACTGGCATTTACTTGTAACTTTGTCGCCAATCAGTGTAATACACTGAGATTTAAATACTCTGAATTCTTCTTTAGAGTAAACCATTACCTCAGTTGGCATTAACAAGTGAAAAAAAGATTACACTGTTCTAGAGATCAAACTCAGGGCTCCTTCCCACCACAATACATGTGATTGTGTTGTCACTGCCACTAGACCAGCAAAGAGAATTTAGACAGCTTTACCTCAAGATCAGTTTCGCCTTCCAACTAGGAAACTCCCACAGTGGTGTTTCTTTAATACACAAGCATCCAATTCAGAACAAACATTAAATTGATAGTGCTTTAGCAGTGTTTTCCCTTCCTGTTCAGTTGTTAATACAATGTTAGGTTAATGGTTTATTTAACAATGAATGCCTGTCTATTCAAAAATCACCATTATGGTGGCTTCTTTGTAGAAGGAGAAGCTGCTTTTAAGGAAACCAAGCACCAAACTGCTCAGAGACTCTTTGGTGGTCCAGTGGCTTTAATAAACACCAAGAATGCATGATGTCCTTAGTTCAATTCCCAGAAAAAGGATGTTTTCATTTCCTGTTCAGTTTTCTCCTTAGAGTTGTCAGATTTTCTTTCCCCAAGCACAGATTTGCTTTGCTGTGCCTGCACTTTCTGTATCAGTAAACATTAAGAGCAGGCCTTGTACCAAAGATTTGGAAGGCAGTTACTGTTATACCTGTATTTAAAGGTGATTAGCCACTGAAACTGAAAACTACCATCCAGTAAGTCTAACCTGTATACTGGGAAATGTTTTGAATGAAATATATGTGAATTTGACAGTTGCGTTTATAATAAACAATGCTATCTATATCAACATGGCTTTTCAAATGGGCGATCTTGCATAACCAGTTTACATGGTTTCCATCAGACCATTAAGGAGTCATTGGACCAAGGCTCATCAATTGGTGTGGAAGACCTGGATTTGGCAAAGGACTCATACTGTCCCTTATAATGAGATTATAGGAATTATGAGGTTTATTGGGGTGAATAGTTACAGATGAAATTGGTTACTGGAAAGAAAATATGGAGGTAAAATTAGGGAAGTTCTGTTTGCCATAAATGGACTGGCTACAGGGGTACTACAGAGATTTGTGTAGGGACCCATATTGCTCACAATATTAATATCAGATTTTCCTTTGACAAGTAAGGTATTAATCAAAAAGTGTTCTAATGATATGAAGGGGTAGGTCCATACACACTGAGCTGAGTGGAGGAGGGGCACTGACCACAATTCTTATCTGTGATATATAACAATAGGTATCCTGTTTTTTGCACATGTTTTACTAGTTAATGCTTATTCTATCCATTTATCATGCTTTTTTATGTCTGCTGCATACTTTACTGTATTTTAATGTTATAATCTAATTTGTGTGGTTGTACTAAAATTGTCTGCCTACAGGGCCTGATAAATAAGGTTTTTACTGTCACACTGTTTGTAAAGCTTTTTTTAGCTAGTTTCGCTGTGTGAAAGGTATTAACTGCAAACTTTCTCCATTTGGTAAGCATTTGTTTGTTTGCTCTGATTTCTTGCCAAGGACTGTATCATATAACTGATTTGTTTGCAGTTAAAAGCATTCTCTAGAGTCTTCTTGCTCTTGTATCTGTTTAAAACTTTCATTTAGTGGCTCACTGCTATTTTGCTGCTGTAATAAACATTTATGTAGTGGTTTCTGCTTAAAATAATGTAGCTAGTAGGTGTAGCACAGCCCAGTTCAGGTTTGCTGTCTCTGTGACCTGGTTGTTTGCAGTGTTTGTTTGTTCTGAGTACATATTCCAGGCCATCTTGGCTTAGTAGAAGTCTTTCTTCCGTTTAGTGAGAGTTCTGTTCATAGGTTCATAGGTGTGTACTAGGCTAATGGCCCTGGAGCCTTTACAAGCCCAGTCCATAGGACTACCCTGGCATCATGCCACTTGACCTTATTTCCCAGTGCCTCTGTCAAATAGAGCCACTGGAGTGATCCCCGGGGTGAATTTTCTATTTCTCATTCACTCATCAAGATTTCTCTTAAAGAGGGTCAGAGAGGTGCTCTATTTCACATGTATAGGAAGTCTATTCCATAGCATGGGATGTTGTCGATTGACTGTTGGCTGGTGAAGGTTGACTGGTCTAGGGCTTGGAGTAAGCACTCATAATTTTTTTTTTACCTTTTTTTTAAGTGGTTTCAGGTTTTACCTTCTGATATTTAAGCCCTAACTTTGGGAGGATTTTTGTCTATACACATGGAGCTGAGCAGAGGAGGGGCATTGACCACAATTCTTATCTGTGATATATAACAATAAATATCATTTTTTTTTTACTTATTTTACTAGTTATTGCTATTTTACTAGTTATTGCTTATTCTGGACAGGCGGCCATGGTGGTGCAGTGGTTAGCATTGTTGCCTTACATCAAGAGGTTCTCTGGTTCGATCCTTGGCTGGCATGCCTTCTGTGCGGAGTCTGCATGTCCTCCCTGTGGTCGCGTGGGTTTCCTCTGGGTGCTCCGGTTTCCTCCCACATCTCAAAGACATGCAGTAGGTGGATTGGGCACTCTAAATTGGCCCTAGGTGTGAATGCGTGTGTGTGTGTGTGTGTGCCTTCTGTGGAAGGTTGGTCGCCAGGCTGGCAACTCGACACTGTAAAACTCCACTGCCAATCATGAGCGGACAGGTGATCTGCTGTGGTGATCCCTAACCGGGAAAAGCCGAAAGAAGAAGAAGAAGATTGCTTATTCTGGACATTTATAGCACTTTTTATTCTCTGCTCCATACTTTTTACTGTATTTTATTGCTATAAAATAATCTGCATGGTTGTATTAAAACTGTCTTCCTTACAGGGCCTGATAAATACTTTTTTTTTCTGTCACACTGTTTGTAAAGCTTTTTTGCTAGTTTCATTGTGTGAAAGGTATTAACTGGAAAATTTCTCCATTTGTTAAGCATCTGTCTGTTCTGATTTTCTGCCAAGGAGTGTATCATATAAATGATTTGTTTGCAGTTAAAAGCGTTCTCTAGATTCTCCTTGCTTCTTTATCTGTTTAAAACTTTCATTTAGTGACTCACTGCCATTTTTCTGCTGTGATAAACATTTCTGTAGTGTTTCCTGCCTAAAATCATGTAGCCAGTAGCTATAGCATGACCCAGTTCAGGTTTGCTGTCTCTCTGTCCTGGTTGTTTGTTTGCCATGTTTGTTTGTTCTGAGCACATGTTCCAGGCCATCTTGGTTTAGCAGAAGCCTTTCTTCACTTTAGTGAGAGTTCTGTTGTTGATTGGCTGCTGGCTGGTAATGGTTAGCTAGTCGGAGGAGTGGAGTAAGCACTCATTGGTTCTTTTGAGCTTTTTGTAAGTTGTTTCAGGTTGTACCTTCTCATATTTAAGCCCTAAGTTTGAGAGAATTTGTGTCTATACACACTGAGGTGAGCAGAGGTGGGGCACTGACCACAACTCTGCTCTGTGATATATAACAATAATTATCCTGTTTTTTTCCTTATTTTTACTAGTTATTGCTTATTCTAGCCATTTATAACACTTTTTATTGTCTGCTGCATACTTTTTACTGTACTTTATTGCTATAAACTAATCTGCACAGTTGTACTAAAATTTTCTCCCTTACAGGGATTGATAAATAAAGTTTTTACTGTCACACTATTTGTAAAGCTTTTTTAGCTGGTTTCACTGTGGGAAAGGTATTAACTGGAAACGTTCTCAACCTTTTAAGCATATGTTTGTTTGTTATGATTTCCTGCCAAGGAGTGATTCATAAAACAGATTTGTTTGCAGTTAAAAGCATTTTCTAGAATCTCCTTGCTCCTTTATATGTTTAAAACTTTTATTTAGTGGCTTACTGATGTTTTTCGGCTGTGATAAACATTTCTGTAGTGTTTTCTGCCTAAAATAGTGTAGCTAGTAGCTGTAGCACAGCCCAGTTCAGATTTGCTTTCTCTGCAACATCATTGTTTGCAGTGTTTATTTGTTTTGAGCACATGTTCCAGGCCATCTTGGCTTAGTAGAAGCCTTTCTTCACTTCAGTGAAAGTTTTGTTCATATGTTCATAGGTTCATAGGTGTGTACTAGGCTAATGGCCCTGGAGCCTTAAAAGCCTAGCCCATAGGATTACCCTGACTTCGTGCCACCCGTCCTTATTTCCCAGTGCCTGTGCCGAGTAGAGCCATTGGAGTGGTCCCTTGTATGAATTGTCTATTTCCCATCCACTCGTCAAGATTCCTTTTGAAGAGGGCCAGTGAGGTTCTCTGTTTGACATGTATGGGATGTCTGTTCCATAGCATGGGATGTTTTTGACTGGCTGTTGGCTGGTAAAGGTTGGCTGGTCTAGGGCATGGAGTCAGCACTCATTAGTTCTTTTGACCTTTTTTAAATGGTTTCAGGTTGTACCTCCTGGCATTTAAGCCCTAACTTTGACAGGATTTCTGTCTATACAGACGGAGCTGAGAGGAGTAGGGGCACTGACCATAATTCTGATCTGTGATATATAACAAGAAGTATCATGTTTTTTTTTTGTTTTTTTTTTTACTTATTTTACTAGTTATTGCTTATTCTTGACATTTATAGCACTTTTTATTGTCTGTTCCATACTTTTTATTGTATTGTATTGCTATAACTAACCTGCACGGTTGTACTAAAACTGTCTTCCTTACAGGGCCTGATAAATATTTTTTTTTTCTCTCACGCTGTTTGTAAAACTTTTTAGCTAGTTTAATTGTGTGAAAGGTATTAAATGGAAGCATTCTCCATTTGTAAAGCATCTGTTTGTTTGTTCTGATTTTCTGCCAGGAGTATATCATATAAGTGATTTGTTTGCATTTAAAAGCATTCTCTAGATTCTCCTTGCTCCTTTATCTGTTTAAACCTTTGATTTAGTGACTGACTGCTGTTTTTCTGCTGTAATAACCATTTCTGTAGTGTTTCCTGCCTAAAATCTTGTAGCCAGTAGCTGTAGCACAACCCAGTTCTGGTTATCTGTCTCTCTAGCCTGGTTGTTTGTTTGCTGCATTTGTTTGTTCTGAGCATGTGTTCCGGGCCATCTTGGCTTAGTTGAAGCCTTTCTTCACTTTAGTGAGAGGTATATTGTTGATTGGCTTCTGGCTGGTAAAGGTTGGCTGGTTTAGGGCATGCTGTAAGCACTCAGTGGTTCTTTTAAGCTTTTTAAAAGTTGTTTCAGGTTGTAGCTTCTGGTATTTAAGCCCTAACTTTAAGAGGATTTCTGTCTATACACATTGAGCTGAGCAAAGGAGGGCCACTGACCACAACTCTGATCTGTGATATATAACAATATGTATCCTGTTTTTTTTTCCTCATTTTTACTAGTTATTGCTTATTCTAGCCATTTATAGCACTATTTATTGTCTGCTGCATACTTTTTACTGTATTTTATTGTTAAAAACTAATCTGCATGGTGGTACTAAAACTGCCTGCCTAACAGGGCATGATAAATCATGTTTTTGCTGTCACACTGTTTGTAAAGTTTTTTAGCTAGTTTCACTGTGTGAAAGGTATTAACTGGAAACTTTCTCTATTTGGTAAGCATTTGTTTGTCCTGATTTTCTGCCAAGGAGTGTATCATATAACTTATTTGTTTTCAGTTAAAATCAATCTCTAGAGTCTCCTTGCTCATTTATCTGTGTTAAACTTTCATTTATTGGCTCACTGCTATTTTTCTGTTGTGATAAACATTTCTGTAGTGTTCAATGCCTAAAAGAGTGTAGCTAGTAGCTGTAGTATTGTTTCCCACCCTCCTTCCCTATTGGTGTATTGTTTCCTATACTTGGTGGCTTTGCAGTTGCCCACCCCTACTGTAAATTTTATTTGGGACCCTCCTAGTCTCATGTCATTAACTCATTCTACCTAATACAGAGAGAACATTTGAGAAGGACAACCCTCTTTGTTTCTTCACTTTGAATTATATTCTGCCCCTCTTTCTCCCTTTCCACTTTACTAAAACTAGAAACTACCATTGATAGATTATCCTTGTGTTCTGACTGGGTTTGCTTCTTAAACAATCTGGAAATATAGAGCTGATAAGTATATTTTTGGCACTTTTGAACTGTTCGGAGTTCTGCACTGTCTTAATTTTTGCTTGACTGAATTATTTATAAATTTGTTGGTATTATTTTCTGATACTCTAAGTGCCTCCATCTTGATCTTTTTCAAATTTGCTGCTTTCTGGACTTGTTTTTAATCATCTTTTAATTTAATGGCATTTATTTAAAAGTGTGCTAGCTTGCACTGCATTTCAATCATTTTTACTGCTGTTTTAGCTACTTTTCTGTACAAAAAAAAAAAAACTAAAAAAATTCTAAGCTTGTTTCCTGACTTTCCTGTCACTTATCTAGTCCAGATACAGATTTGCTGTATCCAGGACCGTTTGTAAGCTTCTGAGCACCTCAAGCCCTTCTGTGTTGGAGGGAAGCCTTCTAGCTCATCAGTGGGAGTGGTAATCACTAGGTAGCCTACCACAGAAGGAGTGGTTTCTGGTCCAGAAATTGTAGTTTATTGGCCATCTAGACAGTTTTCCATCCCTTTCAACTTTCTGGTTTAAAACCAGATAACCAGATTGGGGCCAAGGGTACTAGCTGCTAGTACAAGGGTCTAGGGAACTACTAAAGGGGCGGTGAATACTGCACAACATGGCTGGGTTAATATATGCCTTCGGGCAGATAGCTCAGTACCAACCTATGAACCTATGAACCTATGTACCCTGTGTTTGTGCTTGCTTTATGCCTTTTGTGTAACTAGTCTAGTCCAGATACATATTTGCTTTATGCAGGACTGTTCATAGGTAGGTACTAGGCTATTGGCCCAAGGGCCTAAGTAAACCCAGCCTACAATTGTCCCTGGCTTACGCCACCCAAGAAAGTTAATTTCCTGTGCCCCTGTCGAGCAGTGTATTTCCTATTTCCCATCCACTCATCAAGATTTTTCTTGAAGAGTGCTAATGAGGAACTTTGCTTGACATAGATGGGTAGCTTGTTCCAGAGTATAAAATGTCTCTGGGACAGGAATCTATCCCTCCAGCATGTCCTGTTTATTGTGGTGACAAGGTTTAGGTCCCTAGAGCATATAGCTTGGAGGGATTGGGATTTCTTTAGGTGTAGCATGTCCAACAGCTCTGGGTTTAACATAGCTTTATATGTTAGGCAGAGATCTCCTCAGAGTAGGCAATATGGTATAGAGTAAAGATAGAGTTTTTTGAGATGGTCAGTGTAGGGCATTTGTTTGAGGCCAGTAATCCTCTTTGTGAGGTACTTTTGTTGCCTTTCCAGCTGCTGCAGATGTCTTTTGAGGTACATTCCAAAAGGGGCATTGTACTCTATAATGGGCCTAATGAGTACCGAGTAGAGGGGAACAATGACCTCTCTTTTCTTGGATGAGAACCCTTTTGTGATGAGGTGTGCCACATAGAAGGATTTCCTGACTACTGTGGTGATGTGATTATCAAAGGAGAGACTACTGTCCACCTGGGTCCCAAGGTCTCTTATCACACATTCAGCATTAAGTAGACTGCTGTTTATGTGGTATTTCGTGGGTACAGAGTTTTTACCAAAGGGGATGACAATGCACTTTTTGGCACTGAGCTTGAAGCCATGCCTCTGACACCAGGCATCTGTCTCAATGAGGCCCTTCTGTAGGATGTCCACATAATCTGTTTGTAAGCTTTTGAGCCCCCCCCCAACCCTTTCTGTTTTGGAAGGAAGCCTTCTAGCTTATCAGTGGGAGTGGTAAGCACTAGATAGCCAATCTTACATAAGAGGAGTGGTTTCAGGCTCATGATTTGTAGTTTATTGGCCATTTTTGCAATTTTTCCATCCCTTTCAACTTTCTGGTTTAAAAGCCCGCATTTGCACTTGTTTCACACCTTTCCTGTAACTAGGCTAGTCCAGATGCAGATTTGCTGTATCCAGGACTGTTTGTAATCTCTTGAGCCCCCCCAAGCCTTTCTGTGTTGGAGGGAAGCCTTCTAGCTTATCAGTGGGAGTGGTATGCACTAGGTAGCCAATCTTCCACAAAAGGAGTCGTTTCTGGCCCAGAAATTGTAGTTTATTGGGTGTCTGGGCAGTTTTTCCATCCCTTTCAACTTTATGGTATAAAACTCAAAGTTTTCATGGGTTTCTGCTTGTTTAAGCTCTGCACAGTGGAGCTGAGCTGTGATAAACTATTACTTGTGCCAGAAAGTCTGCTCTTCAATTTTCCCTTAGATCTTGCTAGTTCTTTCTCTCTTGCACTTCAAATAGCCTAATCACTTTGCACTTCAACAGGTTTTTGTAGCAATTATTGTAGCACACCTAAGTGCCATCAGCCCTAGTCATTCTTCATGGAAATAGCTCCAGTACTTAGTAGTTATGACCACCCCTCCTGGCATGAGTAAAGGAAAGTTCCCTGTGCTTTATCCTATTAACCTGGTGCACTTGGGAATTCCGAGGCAGTATAGCAACTGCCTCATGTTCACAGACTACCCTCTCCTCTTACCTCCCAACACTTAGACTTGTGAGAGATGCACTTATATCACCAAATTGGAAGTTATGCACTCTCCAGCCAAAACTGGACTAGCTGGTCAAGAGGAGAAAGTCAACACCTGCAGCACACCACTTGGAACACATAGCTCTCCAGAACACCCACTATCACAGCTCTCACATAAAAGTGCAAACAACACACCCACCTTCACAGAGGTACTCAATAGAAATTTACCCAAACAGCAGAGACCTCCAAGACAGAAATGCACTCGACCACCACAACACAGCACAAACCATAGGACACATACCTCACCTCCACAGTGTGCCCCTCAACTTAAATCCCTAAGGGTAAACACCTTGCCCAATACACTAATCATAGGTGACTCAATAGTGAGGCATACAGATGTCCCACTCACCAGGTTGAATAAGGAGAAGGTAACAGTCAATTGTCTATCAGGTGCCAGAATCTGACACATAACACATGCACTCAGGTCACTCCACAACAACTACAAGTATGACCTTGTCATTATCCATGTGGGTATGAATGACCCGAAACTCACCTCCCTGGACTACATGAAAAGAGACATGGTGGAGTTCTAGGATTATGTGGCCTAGGCAGGTATAGGACACTGGCCCTGAGCAGTATCCTACCATCACCCAGAATGATACCACAATACAAACAAAAATTGATTGACTTAAACAATTGACTAAGTTTCTGGTGGCATTCTAAGGGGATCCAGTATCTGTCTACTTGGGATGACATGATTGACAGACCTCAATGCTTTGCCAGAGATGGCCTGCATCTGTCACCCCTGTGTTTCTGGGTACTGGCTAAGGCTCTTGCCACCCCTACAGTGCCTTTTTAGGCAGTATTTTAAAAACTAAATTACCACCATAACAGCTATAAATAAATGCAATCTGAGAGTCATGCTATTCAATGATAGAAGTCTAAACATCAAGATGCACTTGCTCAAAGAACTCCTCAAAATGGAGAACATCGATATTTGTGCTGTAACAGAGACCTGGTTTAAAGCTGCAGAAAGCACCCCTGCACGACCAGGCTATAATTCATTCCAGACCTTTCTGCCCCGAAACATGGACCGAAGCTCCAAAGGCTGTGGTGTCTCCATATTCATAAAGGATATGCACACTTCCAGACTAGTAGCCCTCCATAAAGCATCTGAAATACTTAAGGTACAGCTAACATTGGGTAAGATGAAGATCCAGGTCATAGCCTGCTATATGTCCCCAACCATGTCCCTAGACTTTCACGCCATGTTCCTAAGCATCCTAGAATCTATCAAGGTCCAACCCAACACTCCCTTACTAGGAGACTTCAACTACCCCTCCAATAACTGGGAAAACTTCTCAAGTACCAATACAATGGCCCAGCACTTCTTGGAATTCATCAATTCCAATGCCCTTGGATCAGCTCATTCTGGCTCCCACTAGAGAAAGCAACATCCTTGACCTGGTTATTACTAACATAGGTGACCATTGCTCTACACCAATAATCAATCCCTCCCTGGTCAAATCTGATCATAAACTAATCACCATAGAAATCCACATCTCACCCACACCCCCCACAAAAGTAACCACCTTGAAAAACATCTCTAAAGCTGACTTTGGACTCCTAAAAACAGAGGTGGCTAACTTTACGGCACTCATGCCAATGGAAAATAGCTGCATGACTGCCGAATCATACACTAATGCACTGTATGAACATGTACATAAATGAATGGAACTAACCATACACAAAAGAACCAAGACGCTCTCCTCCAGAAAAAGGAGGCCAATCTGGTGGTCCTTTGTCATTAATAAACTCTACAACAGAAGGAAGAAACTTTTGGAGAAAAAGATAAAGTCCCAAGACTGGAAAAACTCACTTATTAGCCTCAACTAAAAGTTGAGATCCCTCATCAAATCCTCTACAGCCAGCTACAAAGGTAGAATTGCTGCAGACAGTGAAAACAATCATAACGCCTTCTATAGCTATAGCAGGAACCTCCAGGGCAATACCCAGATTTGCTCTGAATTACTGTACAATAATACCTCTTATACTGAGCCAACAGATATTGCAAACATAGTGGCCGACAGAATCAGTGCCAACTTTACCCTTCTCTTCCCCCTAAAGGACCAGTCACAATACTGGAAGAATGCCAGGCACCCAGCATTACTGCAGCACAGGTTAAAGCTGCATTGTCCAAGACCAAGAATACGGCTTCCATGTGAACTGATAGTATCCCTGTCTTTGTTCTACATTAACTACAAAGCAAACTGGCACCACATCTGTGTGCTCTGTTCAATCACAGCCTCTCCTCAGGCTTTGTTCCTACTGAATGGCACACTGCTACAGTCATCCCTCTCCATAAAGAGGGAGCAACTACAGACCCTGGGAATTATTGTCCCATTAGCCTGACAAGTCTGATATGTAAAGCTATGGAATGCATCATGATGGACCTGATTAACAAAGATATAGGAAATCTCCAAACTCTAGACCCCACTCAATTTGATTTGTGAAAGGGAGATCATGCTTGCTCAAACCTTGTTGACTTCTTTGAGTCAGTCACCAGGGCTGTGGATGAAGGTAAGGCAGTGCATACAGCCTACCTTGATCTGGCCAAGACCATTTATACCGTTCCTCACTTGGGAATTATTGGTAAACTCACCAAACTTGGTATCGACCCCTATATCACTAGGTGGGTTGCAAATTGGCTCACAGATAGTACACACAGTGTGATAGTAGCAGACTCCAAGTCAGATTGCTGACCAGTCACGAGTGGAGTCCCACAGGGATCAGTCCTGGGTCCTCTCCTGTTCAGCATCTACTTCTCAGAAGTCCAGACCAACACAAAGGGACCCTGGCTGAACAAGTTCACAGATGGCTACAAGCTGGGAGTCATTGTTAACTCCCCAAGTGATGCAGATATCCTACATAAAGGCCTCAAAGAAACTAATGACTGGTGTTGAAACCATGAGCTTAAGCTCAACGCCAAAAAATGTGTAGTTGTCCCCTTTGGTAAAAACTCAGTTCCCACTAATTACCACATCGATGGGAGCCCACTGAACACTGAAGGCGTTATAAGAGATCTGGGGATGTAGGTTGACAGCAACTTTTTCTTTGACCACCATATTGCCACTGTGGACAGAAAGTCCTTCTATATGGCACATCTCATTACCAAGGGTTTTGCATTCAGGAAGAAAGAGATCATCGTCTGTCTCTTCTCTTCCCTCATTAGACCAATCATCAGGTATAATGCCCCATTGGGCATATACCTCACTAGACACCTGCAACAGCTGGAGAGGCGACAGAAGTTCCTCACAAAGAGGATCCTAGGCATTAAACACATGCCCTACATGGACAGACTCAAAAGACTCCAGCTATTGTCTGTCTCATATTGATGCTACATCTAAATAAATCCCAATCCCTCTGTACCACATGCTCCAGAGACCTCAACCTCATTACTACAATCAACAGAACATGCTGGAGGGGCAGGTTCCTCACCCAGAGACTGCCCATGCTCTGGAATAGACTTCCCATACATGTCAAGCAGAGCACCTCACTGTCCCTCTTCAAGAGAAGTCTTGATGAGTGGATGGGTAATAGAAAGTTCACCCCGGGGATCACTCCAGTGGCTCTACTTGATAGAGGCACTGGGAACTAATGTCGGGCAGCATGATGCCAGGGCACTTCTATGGGCTAGGCTTATAAAGGTTCCAGGGCCATTAGCCTAGTACACACAACTGAACTTATTAGCCTATAGCTGTCAGTTTGAAAAATCAACAGCATTTATAGAATTTCTTGGAAAATCTGAATTGTTGGGCTACATTTAAAACATGGAGTTTAATGCAACAAAATCCAAGGTGATACATTTTGAAAAGAAAGCCCATGTTATCCATATGCTACTGAAAATACAATGTTAGACAGGATTAATAGTGTAAATGATATAGGTATTTAAAAAGTTATCATTTAAGGTCAACCTACTAGAAGTCATTAGGAAATGCTATAATAACATTAAGGATAAACAATATTCCATCTCTAGTAGATACAAAGACATCCTAATTCCACTACTCAAATTGGTGGCGAGACTGAATACTGAATTTTGTGTTTCAGTATGCTTATATGATAATAGACAAATGAAAAAGCTGGAAAGGATCAAATATACTACATGAGACAGATAAAAACATATGGTAATGATAATGTGTAGGTACAGGTTAGAAGGGTTGTCACAATATACAATTGACTATAGATTGGTTAGAGGTAACTTTATTCTTATGTGTAAGGGTATAAACAGTGACGTTATTGCAGTGAATTTAGGAATGGCTTTAGGAGTTGAAATTAAAACTTGTGCATGAGGGACTAGGAAGAAAATAT
The DNA here is from genome assembly GCF_019279795.1 of Protopterus annectens. Taxonomy (NCBI): domain Eukaryota; kingdom Metazoa; phylum Chordata; order Ceratodontiformes; family Protopteridae; genus Protopterus; species Protopterus annectens. The sequence continues at coordinate 1,090,401,902 of NC_056727.1, read as the reverse complement.
GTATGTGGAAGAACACCTGTATAAAACTTTAGGAGTACTTTCTATGACAGAATAGGAATATGGTGGATTTCATTGCCCCTAGCTACTAAAAAAAGAAGTGCCACTTAGTTTGCTCAAAAGGAGTTTGGATTCCTGGATGGGACTTAGGTTCATGATCCAACACTGACTGGTGTCAAACTTTTTGATGGTCTCTTGTAGGTTCTGAGTTTTTAACAACACACACATTGCACAATTATCAGATCTTTAAGATATTTACTGTAATTAATTGTCTCATATGTATTCTGGATTTCTAATTTAGACACAGCATAGCAGCCACCTATCTCACTGACTTCTTTTCTCTCAATACAAAGGTGAGTTTCCTAATGTTGCTAGTAAAACCTGAGTCTGGTGAAACCATAGCCACTGCCTATCAGAAAAACAGCCATTGCTTGTAATTATTTTTTCAAATTCTCAAATAATGTATGGAAAATGCTGGTGATGGATGAGCAACTAACTAAACAAATGGAGTTTACAAATTGTGCTACAGAATGGTACAAATGACCCTGTATTTAAATTCTAAAGTTAATGATTCAAAGATGGCCGCCATTCTTTAAGCACTGCAAGTCTACAGCTTTTCAGATATCAGAAACAAAAATCAACCCTGTGGAGATATCATAAGATTTAATACGCTAAAGGCAGCAATAACTAAAGTACTAGGATCTATCTTTGCTCCTGAGAGGAAAAAATAGAAAAAAAATATTTTGTAACAGCAGGATTGGAACTGATGGTCAGCCTGACTCTGAACAGAGCAACAAACAAAGGAACTATATATCTCTCAGCTGAAACCTTATTCCTGGTATAAATCTGTTTACACTGTCTCAAAATGTCAAAAGAAGACAAAACTATGGAAATCACAACTACTAAAACTAAACTATCAGCATTGCAATCTCCGGAAAAATAATCTATATTCAAAAGACAGAAAACAGTTACACAAAAGGAGACTGCAAAAGCAGGAATAACAAACAAACCAGATCAACCGGTCAGCATGGAGGAAATTAAATCAGCATTGTTACCTATCCAAGAAGTCTTAAAAGATTTATCAACTCAAATGCTTACGTTTAGTGCCACATGTAATCAAATTTTGGAAAGGATGGATAAATCAGAAACCAGAATAGCTGAAAGTGAGGATAAAATAATAATGCTTACGAAAAAAAACAGACTCTCATGATGCAGACATTCAAACCGTGCAAAATAAAATTCTAGACCTGGAAGCAAGATTCAGACGGAATAATATAATCATTAGAGGAATTCCAGAAACAATTCAATACAATGATCTTAATACTACCATAGTACAAATACTTGAAATACTGTTTAAGGACTCTGACAGTGTTAAACAGATTGTTATAGAAAGAGCACATAGAGCAATCAGAGAATCATTTGCTTCAAATGCACCTAGACCAGTCTATGCCAAAATACTGAATTACCAAGATGCAAGCAAAATACTTTTAACCATTAAAAAGAATGGTGGATTTATCATGTGGCAAAATAACAAATTTCCATGACACAGGACTTACCAATACAAATAAGGCAATCCAGGCAAATGCTAGCTCCATACTGCAAGTTTTTGATTGAAAAAAACATCAGATTTCAAATTAAGTTTCCCAATACTTTAATTTTTACAGTGGATGGTACTAAATATTCAATAAACACTAAAAAAGAAGCAAGACCTACCTCTTTGAAGCTTTTCAAGTCACTACCACCTTCGGAAGTTTGATCAAAGCATCCAGGTTTTTCTTTCAGTATCAGATAGACTGGGACTCCATAACTACGATGATCCGAGGTTTTATAACCCTTTGTTTGTTTTTTTCTTTTTACCTGGCCCTGGGAAACACTTGATTACCTTCTTATCTCGAAGTTCCAGCATCTCCACGAGGCTTTTCCGAGGATTTATGGCTTCAACGATCGCAAACAAGTCACGAAGTTGCAGGAAGTCCTTCGGAGGCTGCAGGGGGATTGATTTCAACGTAGCGCATTCAGGAGGTCCGTCCGCGAACTGGTTCCCCCATCGCAAAATCGAAATGAAGAAATCAAGCTCATCAAGCAAGAAGGACTATAGGGAAGCAGTAGAAACCATTTGGATTGAAAAACGAAGCTTCCTGGACATATTTGGAGGGTAAATGACTTCAGTGTTCTATAAGGAAATGTACAGCTGTACAGGTAGGAAATAATATTGTGAATGGGCTGGTTAAAATAGAAGGGTATTGCATTGTATAGTGGTAGAATATGGTAATTATGTTTTTATTTCTCCTTTCTTAGACAGGTTTTTTTACTTTTAATTAGAAAAATGTATGTATATGCTCTGCTTGACAGAGCAACATGATGGTGTTAGTATAACAATTGTTATGAAAGACTGTGAACTTGAAATGTTTAAAATGTCACATTTAGTTTTTCCCTTATTTAGTATCTTTACATGTATTTTATATGGACACAATTATCTAGCCAAATGCTTTGTGTAGTACAGTTTTTATTGTTGCTTACAGTATTTTCCAAGTTTTAGCAGACTGTTATCTTTACAGGAAGACAACTAACTAAAGCAGTTAGAACATTTAAACAAAAATAGGCTTAGGATTGTCTTGCAATGTTAAATAATTGTTTGCTTTCTCTGGTAATTAATAATTAATATCGTATATGACAAGAAGTTAAAATGTATTATTGTTATTGCTGAATATCAATATTGTGAGGTATTAGTTAAACTGGATTTTCACAGAACAATTAGTAAATGTGTTTGACTATATAAAATATGTCCAGAGCTGTAGTTAGTTAGTTAGTAGTGTTTATTAGGGAATGTTTGGATTAAGCTTTGTAGATTTAGAGGTAGTGGTTGTAGGTTTTTTACATGAGGTTTTTGTGTTAATTTGTAGAGTTATAAATTTAGATAACCAGAGATATTCATGGAATGTGAAAAACCTATGTACATCCTGGTCCCCAGAGGAATAGTGGATAAGCACTGGGTAGGGATGGGATGTCAGATTTGCTTCCAAATAATTTATGATATGCTAACATACTTCAATCTAAGGTTGTCTCTTAATAGTATAAATAGAATTACATTTTTGAAAAGCTCCATATGTGGATAATAGAATCTTGGAATGTCATTGTTACCATTGATAGGACAGGTAATGACGGAAGAGAGAACAAAAATCTGGGTATTGTAACTGATAATAGAGATTTTTTTATAAACAATGTCAAGTAAACTTGGGATCAGATAACATTGGACTTGAAAAGATGGAGTAAACTGAAACTACCAATGATGGCAAGAACTGCAATTATCAAAATGAATGTTCTTCCCAGAATACTATATATACTTAGAGCTGCACAACTTAGAATCACGAGGAAATTTTTTAAACAGCTTCATATAGGACTAGGGAGATTTCTTTGGGAACCTAGGAAAACGAGGATATCATATGAGAAACTGATGGCTCCAAAGAATAGGGGAGGTCTGGACTTACCAGATTTCGAAACTTATTACTTGGTTATTAATGCTAACAGAATTTTAAGGGCGATTCACTTTGATAGAGACAGTCTGAAATGGGCGCCCAAATGGTTGGTCTTAACTTATAGACATGTAACTGGAGTGGGAATTAACTGTAAAGCACTACCCTTCCTGAATAGAGGAACACTCAGTAAATATGACTTAATGGAACATATTAAAAGCTATGTAACTTCAATTCAAAATCTCTTTAATTCACTAAACCTACTAAAGTATATGATGGTGTTTCAACCACTCCACAAGAACCCAAATTTAGTAATTGGGAATAAATTGATAGACTTACAGAAATTCCCTCTAATAAAGGATTTAATCATATTGGATTTATACCCTTTTCTTGGGGTATCAGTACCGCGATATTTTAAAGAGAAAAATCTTCCTATTTCCTATCTAATTATCATGAGACAACTAAAAGATCTGGCTATAAATTATTTTAATAACTTTGAACTTAAAGAAGAGGATTTAAATATATGTCGTAATCTGTGGGAAGCTCTGATACAAGACAAAAAATATATAACTACCTCATATAAACTGATAAAAGAGATGAAATATAATAAACATATTCGATTATCGGATTACTGGAGGGAGAAATTAATATTAGTTGACGACAACAAGATCTTGGAAGCATTTAACCTAACATTAAAGTCAGTATCCCTCCAAAAATTACTATTCACACAACTGATGATATTTAACAATGCTTACTATACCCGTCTTACTCTTCATAAATTTGACTCAAAGAATTTGCCTAAATGTTCACATTGTACAGACCAGACAGCTGACCTGTTCCACATGTTTTGGAGTTGTAAATGTATTTTTAAACTTTGGAATTCATTAAAATTTCATTTACAGAAAATGGGCTACCAACACTCAACACTCTCTTGGGAATTTATGATCCTACATATTCCCCCGGATAACTTAGATAAATCAAAAAGGATCATAATCATGAATATTTGTTTATTAATGAAACTATACATAGCTTCAAACTGGTTGAACCCGACCCAGACATCTTGGGAAAATTTTAGAACATTAGCAATAAGACATATATTAGCGCACAAATTGTTAATCAATGATCATAAGAAAAGCATAAATAATATGAAAATATGGGAGCAAATCTTTAATATTGTGTTGGCCTAGAGGTTCTTATCCACTTTTACTCAGGACATATATTTATAAGACAGATTCAATCTTAGATTAGATGTAGGTTGCAATAATAATACAGACTGTTGGCTTTTTCTTGTTGTACTTCTGTCTTAATAATTTGTGTTAATATACAATGTTTGTGTAACTTTTGGAAGCAATCATGTACATATTGTATATATATATATATAGTAGTTTGTAGTCATGTAGTTGAAAAATAATAAAAAACGGATTATTGAAAAAAAAAAAATTCTAAAGTTAAACATCTTCATTTTAGATATAAATTGCACTTACCCTTGATCCTTACACATTGTGGTGGAAGCATGTCACAGACAGACCAGAGCAGTACACTTAGCCAGTTAACAAATAATACATTAAATGAATTAAATATTAAAATGAGACCCACAGTACATTTAAGTGCTGACTGTGCACTGAAAGGAAGTGTAGGCCATGGCATGGAGCTGCAATACAGTTTAGTGTGGTCGTGTATCACATATACTCTTTAAGGAAGGATGCTGCCTTTGTATGTTTACTTAGCATAGGATGACCATTATAGCACTGAGGAAAGATTACTGAGAAACTATGAGCGACATTCCAGAATGCAAGCAATTAGGTGGTGCAGAGAGAAAGAAATCCAGAAATGCCTTAAAAATACAATAATCATGAGAGAAACTGTGCAGCAAAAATGTGACTGAGGACAGAAGGGAAATTTATCAGGCAAGTGATACTGGTTGACAGTACAGAGCACTGTGGAAACACTTGCAACTACAAATTATAGTAAATAGAAGCTGAAATGAAGTAAATTAAAGGAATAAATCAATTCAAGAGTAGATATTGATCATGTGATGTCATGTAGAGCAGGGAGGATGATAAACTATTGATAGCATTTTACGTATTAAATTCAGTAGTATTGAAATCAGATGAGAGAAATAACATATTTCAATGGTAGTATCCTAGAAAAAATGGTCCACACTCTGTTGTTACTATTGTGATAGTAATGAAGCAAGACAGACTAATATTCTGGTGAGGAAACTGAAACTCATTAATTAACCTGAATTTGTAAAACAGATGCAGAAAATATATTAGAAGGAAATCTGAAGGTGTGTATAGTAGTTGCAAGGAATTATGAAAATTAGACAGTTACTAGGAAGTGTGTAACAATAAGAATGTCTAGGAAAAAAATGACAGCACAAACCCACCTGAAGGAAATATGATATCAACACAATTAAAGGTAATAGTTTTTGGCATACAGCACTGGAAATTATACCATTGTTAGGCTGGAATCAGGAAATAGTCAAAAAGATGCTGATATGTGCAAAATAATATTTATAGGGAGTCTTTAAATCAGCCGTGTATGGGAAAAAAATTCAAAATAGGAAGTGCACTTACATTTGTAAACAAAAATATTAAAAATATCTGTATGGAAAGACAAGTACAGACACCATTGAAAAGCATGAATCCAAGCTGTAAACAGAGAAAACAAACAATATATTAGAAATGTATGCTGAGTTAAAAGGCAAGATTTGAAGTCAACATGAATTTAGAATAGCAACAGAGATAGACGGTGTTTGGGCAATTGCCTTTTGATTTTAAGTGTTTTATTTGAAGAATATCCATAAATAGTTTTCTAGCTGTGCAGTTCCAACAAAAGTAAGAAGATCAGAGTGAGTATCCTGAACTCACATTCTTATCTATGAATATCAAGCAACTGCAGCCAGCTGACGCTGCCATGGAAATTTGTTTATATAAACTCTGAAACAATGAAGCACATGTACATTCCTTCAGTATACACTACAGCCTTAAAGGAATAAAAACACATTCCCCCGGATTCAGAAAGCAGCCTTGCAGTAATAAGTTATTCCTGCATGGCAGGGACTGTTCCTGAGCAGCACGGCAGTGTGCCATGCATATGTATGAAGGCGCGCTGCCATGCTGTAAAATGGACATGGTTCCATGTATGAGCGCAGGGGGTGTGTCTGAGAGCAGGGCTTTCACAATACACATGCCCCCTGCACTCCAGAATTGCCTTTCAGCAATTTAAAATGAGCGAGAATGCTGGTAACACCCCCAACCCGTCAGGGTAAGAAATCTGGTCAAAGTCATAAGGAAGAATCATCCCTACCAAGGCAAAAGTGGATGGAATAACACATGTAGCAAAAGCACATGCACACACCTCCCAACCCATCAGAGTAAGGAATGTGGGCAAAGTCAAAATGGAAAATCATCCTTCAAAGAAGAAAGGTGATAGAATAACAGGTTTAGCATTAGCAGGGATACTCTGAAGGGCACAAATAAAAAAACACAACAAATACATTTTTTTTTATAAATGTGATAAGGTTTAAGTTTAGCTGTGTGGGTGTGCCTGTTGCTTAGCTACGTTTAGTTCACCTTAAACAGCACAAGAATTAAATAGCAAGAAACAACCATCTTAAACAGTGCTGCAATAATGTAGTGATTAGAGCGTATGCTTTGCAAACTGCCATTCCTGGTTCTGTAACCAATTTGCATTTTACATGCGAAAGCAGTGCATAAACTTTTTTTTATAATTAGCTATGAAATAATATATATTTGTTAACCAGAGTACTGTAGTAGGTCCAGATGTGAGGTGTCAGTGTAATAAAGTTGTGAAACCCCGATATAAACACAAGTGCCCCATACAGTATAGTCACAGATGAATAAATGTAATGTAAGCACATTGGAGGATGTCATTGACAGTAAACAGATTTATAAGATGTAATGAATGATGGCTCAATCCCATACAGCAGATAGTCTATAAAATAAAAAATAAACAATGCTAAGCATTGCACACCTCTGCTTCCAGGTATAAGCATTGCGTAAATATGACTGCTAAGCAATGAGTAGCCCAGCTAAGTGGATTTGCCCATTGGTAAGTAATGCTGAACATGCCCCTTTAAGCAATACCAACCTTAGCTAAGCAGGTTTGCCCATATCTTAGCATAACTCAGCATATTCAAAACTGTCCAATCACAGCAAAGGGCAGGAAATTGGATGTACTTAAGCCCCGCAGGCAAGAATATAGCTCATAACTGGTTTCAGCTTCCCATTGTAGGCAGTATGGCAGGTGTTGGTGAGGGCATGCGCTTCTAAGTGCAGCACTGGGACATACAAGAGTCCAAGGTCATGGCAGGACCCCTGGTAAATAATGATGATGAGAGACTGCTGCAGGGCCAGCACTCCCAATATAAAGTGGAAGCCTGGGACCATCTCGCCCGTGATTTCACCAGTGCCACTGGTATCCCTCGGACTGGTGAGCAGGTCTGGCACCACTTTGCCAACTTGAAGCGGAGGAAGAGGGAGCTCTTGGATGAGTGGGTCCAAGAAGCAAGGCAGAGGGGTGATTCCTAGCAGTGTATAAGTATTCATATCAATAACTGTTTACCAAAGTCCAGCCTATATATGTGATGGATAGATATGCCTAAATATTTCTCTATTCCCTTTACAGCTGCAGCTGAGTGGGCTGTAAATCAGGAAGCCCATGCCAGCAAGTTGCAAAGGCTGCGTTGCAAGGTTGGTGAGTAACAATCCTGCTTGTAGTAGTCATACCAAATAAATATAAAGTAGTAGAAAGTCAACTGGCATTATAAAAACTGTTTATGGGTTGTACTGAATAAACCAGACAATATGACAGTAATAGTCCCATATAGGTGATATTTCAATAAAATCACAACTGCCTGGCAATAAAGTTCTAAATCATGGACTTATTGTATTTACTCTGGTATTGTATGGCATTTAGTGTTGCAGTCTCTGAATAGTAATATTGTGTTAACCACTGTTACCCACACTGTGCTACATAAAAAATATGTCTAGGAATGTCTGTATAAGACTGTTGTAAGTGCAAGGTGTGATTGTACAACCAAGAGAGACTTAGACATAAAACACTGAAGAAACAGACAGCAGTTTCTAAATACTTCACTCTGATGAAACTCAAATTGCTGTATTTTTAGCACACAAAGCCATGGTTCAAATCCTGGGAGTGGTAGTAAGCTGTATGCATAATCATACCTTTTAACTGTACAGATTTTTGCAGAATATCCAGATAATTGGCTCATATTTTTGGCCTGTTCTTCTGCCTCCCTGGTAAATCACTGGGATGATCCCGGAATTTTAGTCACTAAATAATGACATACATTTGATTTTCAGACCTCAAATCATTCAGAAAAATGTATATTCAAACAAATCCTGTTACTCTAGCAACTGTCTAAAAGTTTATAAGAGCAATATTCAAAATATATCCATATTTGTACCCCCATGTTGTCAAGCTTTGTCCAGATGTTGTGCATTAATAGATTGAGAGGTATGTGCATAATCAACTAGGAATCTGGGAATATGTGTTGAAATAGTCAGATAGTGTTAACAGACATTCCCTCCACAGGTCTACCAGGTTAGAAAAGTAGAACTTAGCTATAAGACAGTTGAAGTATACACAGTGTACAAACATACCACTGCCCAAACCAAGGCCATAAGGTATTGTAATAATACCTGTAGAGTAACGATTAGAGCAATGATTAGGGTTGCCAGCTTTCTTTGTGGCTAAAACCAGACTAAGGCCATGCCCCTCACATCACCCATAACTCCACCCATTTCCATCCCCTCTCCATACATGCCACACCCATTTTGTGACATCGCAGTAACATCAGCTGATGGGGACGCCCTCTTTTTCTGTACCAGATGCCTGCTTTCAGCTGATTTACTATGCTTTTCTGTAAAAAAGCATAGTAAATCAGCCAATTTAACAACACTGATAGTCTGTTTCCTTTTTGTGAAACATAATACTGGAGTTTGTACAGCGTTTTCCTGACTACCAGAGAATTGATTTGATTTTGAATAGTCCAGAAAAAAAAAAGATAGGTGGCAACTGGCATGATTTCCAATTTCCTACCTACTGGTCAAAGTTATGCTTATATACGGCTAGGGATGGGCTCTGCTTCACATGGATGGGACCAAAGCCCTTTGGTATTTCCTTTTACTTTTGAGATGTATTATATGTGGCAAACAGAAAAAGTCTCAGCACTGAACCCTGGGGGAGTCCATTGGTGACTGGTCTCTTCTCCTATTTTGATCTCCTGCATCCTGTGAGCAAGCATACATGTATACGTTCTTTGATTCACTTTCCTGATTGTATTAACCTGATTGTATTAAATTATATTCCTTGTATAATACAGCACCACTTGTTAGAATGTGTTTTAAATTTGTAGTTTGGAATGAAAATAGGATCACTCCCAAACAAGAAAGTCCAGAAAAAAGAAAGGCAGACTAAAAAAATGGTTTAACTGGCTTGCTGCCTATTCTGCTGTTTGGTTACAATGGTTAATTGCATTGGTTTACTTTACTTAACTTACCTGGGTCATATCATCGCGCAGAATTATTTATGTTAGCATTAACACTGATTAATTAGTATTATTTGTTTAAGGCTGAGCACTTGATGCTGAATGGCTTGCTTGTTCACAGACTACAGCTACTACAGTACATAAAAAACCCTTTCAGCAATGTCTAGGGGACACATAATGAATGATGGGAAAACTGATAACAATTAGCAATAAGCAACTCTGTGATAACATTCATTCAATTTCTAATATCCACTTTATATGAATAAAGACTGCAGAAGATGGGGAGAACTCAGCAGAAACCAAGCAGAGAAACTAATCCTAGGTAGAATGCCAGTCCATCAGAAGATGCAGGTACATGTTGATCCATCTACTGCACCTAAACATGCACACCTGTAAATAAGGAATACCAATTCACATAATGCATGTCTCTAAAGGAGACTATACACATATACAAACCAAGCGCTATGAGGCAACAACACTGGCCTTTGCACCAGTGTATTGCCCATCTTTTCTCCATAATTTTTAGCTGTAAGATACATAATAAAATCCAACTGTTTGCCTTTGTTATATGCAATATATGCCTTGTATCTCAGCAAAATATGTGTCAGAATGGACTACAGGTGGAAATGTGTGAATACACGATAACTGAAAATGAAAATGCAGAATAAAGGACAAATGCTCAAATCTATAATGTCCATGGATGTTGCTATATTTTAAAACGCCAGTGGGCAACATAGGCAACTCAGTTCTCCCTGCAGCCATCAGGACAGTGGCCCACACATGCATTTAAACAATAATATGATGCGTACCTCATAAAATAGGAACACTGACATGAGTGACTCATTGTTAAGATGAGTTTTTCTAATTTTCTCTTCTACACTGACTTATAGAATTTTTAAATTCTAAACAAGTAGATTTGAGGCATAATATATTTGGTTAAAAACTTGAAAAGCTAACAAACTACTTACTGTATGGGCCCATGGCAGTGAATTATTAAGCTAAAGCTATAAAGCTGACTGAGGTTGACAAAAAGCTCTAAGCAGGCCTACAAGAATATGATTTTGATGTCTTTCCATAAGTGGATTTCATGCCTTTTGTGGCAACAATTTGTACCTCAGGCTGTATAAATCCAAAACAATAATTCAGTTAACGGTGCTCTGTCCGACAATTTGCAGGATAGCATTCAAACACTTCAGGAAGTACCTCTTTCTAAATTGGGATCAGCATGCCTATGTATCTCATGCACTCTTAGTCCCACCACATGATCAGGAGCAATGATTTGGATGAGGACATATGATCATGCCGTCAGAAAAATGGTCGCTATATGGTAGAAGTTGTGCAGGGATTGGGGAGACCTTGGTGCGGTACTGAAGGAAGTGGGTAGAGCAGTATATTTGATTTTGGATCACCACTAGAGTAATATATGTGGGTTTGTGTAACATTTTGATGTTTCTGCTGGAGTGATAACATGCAACTATGCAGTTTAATGTCCGCAGTTAAGCTTTATTGCTGTTTTACCTTATGTTTTATGCAGTGATGTGATTGTTTTGGGCCTGGCCTATCACAAGAGCTTTATGCAGGCTAGCTATGTTGTTCCTGATTGTGGGACCGTGGCAGTGGCACAAAAATCCCGGACTTCACGTGTCTGGTTTTGAGTGAAATTTGTAACTGGACAAGTTGACAGAAAACCGGACAGTCCGGTCAAAAAACGGACAGCTGGCAACCCTAGCAATGATCATTAAAGTCGTGAGTACTGCAAGGGTATATAAGTTGTTAATTGACATCTCTCTCCCACCCCACCATATCTGCAGCAATAATCTAAACACAAAAATCAATGGGTATGTTTACACCAAACCTACTGTTGTGGCATATGTCCTATTGTTCAATAAATATTGAAATGTGTTTCTATTAATGTTCCATGTTGAAATACTGTCATTGGTGGCCTGTTGCTAGCAATGTAACCCGCATGCTGTTGTAATGGCCATTGTGGTTCCATATATGCATGTGTTCTGGTCACTATGCAACTGTTCCAGATCTGGTCTTTTGGGTTAATGGGAATACCTATGCATGCAACTAATCCTGGATTGAGTTGACTATTACTAACCCACATATGTTCTAAAACTGCAACACCATAGCAGGTTTGGGAAGGCCAGTCCCAGCGGACCCACCTCTCCCACCTCATCTGGCCAAGGCAACAGGCCCCAGCACATCTGGGACCCACCCTGGGACTTCCTTTTCCACTGGTCCTGTGCCACCTTAGGGTGGAACTGCCTCAGAGAATGGGGCTCATCTTCCCCGTGAGAGTGGACCAAACAGGATCCTGTCACCCAAAGCCAGTTCCGGGGTCTGGAAAGTAGCAAGCTTCACAGAGAATTGGGAGATCTGCTATGCCAGCTTGAGGGCTGCATGGCACAACTAGAGGGTCAGCCTGCCCCTCCTGCTCATCCCCCAGCACAGCCATCTTCGGGGCCGTGAAGGTCCAGTGGTGACTGCCCATGGGTGGGGATCTCAGTCCCACTGTTTCCATTTGGGGGCTCATGGGCTTCTGATTTCCAAACACCCCTCCCCATCCAAGGTGTTTACCCCCAACATGTGTCATATACCACCCCTGTATGACATCTTGCCTGTCTTATCTGTCTTCCTACCCAACCTACCTCTCCAAATATACCTACTATCCTTCCCCAACATCCCACTCTCACCTTAAAAAAGGGGCATTCTGTTACCAGAAAAAGATTTCTCCCCATACATAACTGTCCATTTCGCACACGTGTCCACTGGACACATGTAATCTGGTCTAATTGGCTTCACAACACATTATTGTTGTCCTCACCCCTCTCTCAGGGGTTTGAGTGTCCAAATATACCTCCAAATTCAGTATATATGCACAACTGTTGCTGTAGAAGAAATGGACAGCTAATGACCTTCCCTGCACCCATCTTGCACATCCCTAGCTACTTTCCCTACTGTCTTTCCCTCTTTGTGCCCCTTTTTTCAGCACTTTCCTATCACCTCTTTTTTTCTTTTCTTTTAAAGAAATTACCGTGGGGGTAAGTGAGAGTAAGCTCTTTTAAGCAGTAGCATGTGGGAGTGTTCTGCCTTGCAACAAAATAGAGCATCACATGTGGACAAAGCCTAACATTAGGGGGAGATGTATAGGGACAGATTGTAGATTGTAGATATGCCTATTACAAACCTATGAAGTTTGTGCATGATACATTTCACATTACCATGACTGTTCTGAACAGTCCCATTAACCCAAAATACAAGATTTGGAACAGGTGCATAGGAAACAGAACACATGCAAATATGGAACCATGGTGACCATTACAACAACATGCAGGTTACATTGATAGCAACAGGCCACCAATGATAGTGTTTCAACATGGAACATTAATAGAAACACTTTTCAATATTTGTTGAACAATAGGACATATGTCTTAACAGTAGGTTTGCTGTTAACATACCCATTGATTTGTGTATTTAGATTATTGTTGCAGATATAGTGCGGGGGAGAAAGAGATGTCATTTAACAACTTATATATCCTTGGGGTATGAGGTCCTCTGACCTTTTTTCCTGTTAATGTCTTCAGGGTACAATACCAAGGGAATGGCTCCCAGGCTTTCCCACCCCTGGAAAATGATGTCATAATACATGTTCCTCATAGTCCATCATGCCATCCTCTTCAGGCACAGGGTCCAGGTTCTGCAGGAGAGGATCACCCTGTGGAATGAGCTCATCTTCAGGGTAAATGATGTCAGCCTGCACACCCACAATTATGACCAGGTATGGCATTGATGCACAGATCTGATCCACCATGCCCATCAGCATGCCGCTGCAGTTAGGATGGGCCAGCTAGCCACAGGTGGGAGTCATGCCATCCATCCCCCACTGACACATGCTGAGGAGCTCCTCAGCAGCCTTGGGGCACCCGCCCACCAACCAAGCCAGCAAACTGAAGATAGCATTGTGGAGGTGGGTACCACCCACACAATGGATGAGGGGCGTGCAGGTAAGGCCCCAAGACACACTAGTAGACCACTGTTGCTTATCCATCTTCATCTGTAAAGTATCTACATGCATATATCAGATAAAATAGTCTGTTGCTGCAGTGTAGTAATGAACAGATGTGCATAATCTCTAGTATTGTGCATTTGTACTGTTGATATGCTAAAATGCTGCTCCCACCCTGTAACAATGCCACAGGTGTGGCTACTGACATTACATCTCTCACACAACTATTTAGTCCCTCTGGTATACAAGTGGAGCAGCAGCCTCTAGCTGGTGAGTATGGAGTTGTTTTGTTCAGATTTGCCAATACACCGCCCATGTTATGGCCATGCTATTTGCCATGCACACATTTAACATACCTACCCATAATGCATGACCTACATGTTCATTTATTGTTGCTGTTAACTGCACTGCATCACAGTGGTCACCATAGTGGCATATCTGAAGGGTATGTAAGAGTCCTGCAGTATACCTAGCAACCTGTCAGTGCAAGATGTGTGGACAGAGATGAACATAATGGTGGGGTAAATGGACTACATTAGGGACATGTCTGAAACATTACCTTTATACAGTGGCTACAACAGTGTATACACCACTATTACAATGGCAACTGTTCCTGATCTAATCAACAGCAAATCACAATACCACATTCCACACCTTTTGCAACCTGTAATGTGATCCTAACATGAGCAATGAATGTGTAATATAAAATCCTATGTTACGACAAAAAATATGGGGAATACATACCTTAACAAACACTGGAAGCATATGTGTGCACACACTCCAAATGAAGTATTGTGGAAATAGCTTGTGGGGTACCGACAGCATTCACTCTCCTTGAGTACACACCTTCCATCAAGTACAGGACCTCAATGTCACACCAAGTAATGGTCTGCTGTCCAAGAAGTATGTCCATGACATTTTCCCACTCAGCTGCAACAGAGGGAGCCGTGGCTTGCACACATCTTACAAACCATGGACTGGATCCCATATTCAAATGGTAGCACTCAGAAGTGGGAAAGGTAGCCTTACCTCACCATGGCATATACCATGGCAAACAGTGCAGACAGCCATGTATGTGTGTATGAAGTATGGGACAACATTACTGTAGAAAATAAACAGATGCCCATCCAAGACAGATGACAACACATGTTGCAAACTTGTCATGGAGGCTGCTCAGAAACATGCAGCAACACTGAGGGACTTGCAGGAATGTCTAGCAAGTACTGCATGTGCAGTACTTGTGTCGACAATCACCTGGAATCTGCATAAGTGTGGCCTATGGATTAGGGTAATCAGATGGAAGAGTTGTTCCACAAAAAACATCATCCAGGTCTTTCTACAAGTAGCATATGCATAACATGTGTTGCAATGTGCAATGGTGTACTGAGATCAAGGCTGAAACCTACAGACAGTATTCATAAAAGTACATTTGGTGCACAAGCAACATCTCACTCCACCTCAGGCCCACCATCCTCATTTTTACCTTCCTTGTGCCAGTGTACACCTTTAGGTTTGCTGTTCATTAGCAGGGACTAGGCTGGTAGACATGGAGTTCTGAATTCAAAACACTGCAAACTAACACTCATGTGTGGCCCATATTTGACAGGCATCTGCAATAAGGCTGAGGATAGGGAGGAGTGTCATCCTGAAACACAACAGTGAATTGAAGCATACATCCAAAGCTCACAAAGAATGGCTGTATCTAAACACAGTCAAGGTCAGGAATTGTGCCAGACATAACCCTAACTCCACAGCAATAGTGAAGGCACTGTGTGACCTCCAAGGGCTGTGCACATGAGCTGACCTTGCAATCCGGCAGAGTTGAGGGACATTTGTAGGGTGGAGTGACCAAATAATGGCAAGTGAAGATGGGCCATGCTAGTATACCCCTTCCAGGAATAGTAACTGCTGTAGTTCAGTTAACAGGTGCTGCAACAAACCATTGTGTTAAGGTTGTGCACACTTATGCAACCCACATATTGTATGCATCTCATTCAGCATCTGCATGACTAACACATTTGTTTGATACTGCATTTGATTGCACAGGTCATATGTCACATATCAGGTGTGTGTAATGTTAACATATGCAGTACTTTAGCCCCATTGCATATCATGGAAGAGGCTGGCATGTGAACAAGGGTGTGTACACTCCTCATATCCACATTAAGCTTTGAAGGTTGTCAGTGTAATCAGATTTTATTGTTAATACATGCACTGCTGCTGATGAGATCTGCAAATCAGAGGTCAGGCATTAACTATTGACATCAGTCATTATATTATCTCAGGTATTTGTTAGACAAACACATAGGGGCTGTGAGCAACAGAGCAAACATAACTGCCATAGATATTCACATTCAGCAATGGTGTGTACACTAGTGAGGTATGGTGCACAGTACATGCTAGTGTGCTGTACAGGTGTGTAGCAATACTGTGTACATGGGTGCAGTGTGGTCCAGGGTAAGGAGCATCACCTACTAACACAACTCATGCATCAAAGAGATGTATAATGTTGGTAACAAGGACTGAGTATGGCTACAGTGCATGCTGTTGAGTGCCATATGTCATGCATGTTGACTGCTGGGTAATGAGAGATCTGTGTAATATCTTTGTGTCACCTCACCTGTAAGTGTGTGTCTGTGTGTGTGTGTGTGTGTGTGTGTGTGTGTGTGTGTGTGTGTGTGTGTGTGTGTGTGTGTGTGTGTGTGTGTGTGTGCGTGTGTGTGCATGTGTGCATGTGTGGGTGTGTGCGTGTGTGTGTAGAGGTTAGCAATAATGTGCAGGTCATAAATTAAATTTTTCGTTTGCCCCTCACATGTGGCAAGGTGGGTCAGGGTCCTTCCTGCAGGCAAACTGATGTTAGTGTCCATACAGACTCTGACAATGATGATAGGCATGGTGAGGCACAGGCAAGGTTGTCAGGGGCTAAAGCTGTGCCATTGGTTGACATCCCACTTTTATCCACCCCATCCCCGCACACATTCACAATGCCCATACATATCTCATCACCAGAGGCCATAGATGAGGGACAGTTAGTTGGCGGGTGGTGGCATGGGACAGGACAGTGTGGGAACTATGGCAAGTGTGTCTATATACAGCAGCCATAGCCGCATGACCAGTGAGGTACCACACAGGCAGATGTACAGGGATGCTTGTAGCAGGTCTGCTAGCCATCATGCCCCTGGCAGAAGTGCCACAGCAGGTGTCACCAGAAGCATGTTTCAGGCAGTCATGGAGGCACAGGCACATATAGAATGTTACAGCAGACAGAGACTGAAGCTCCAGACGGATACTCATTCTGCTGTACTTGACAATATCCATGATCTTACAGGTGCCCACCGTTTTTTTGCAGAGGTCCTGTATAGATGGTTGGGTGAGATGGCGGGAATCCTCAACCATGTGGTGTCTGTGTTAGAGCATGTGGTGGGAGTAGGGCATCAACCACATGAACGTAGGTCAGTAACACCAAGAGATGGAAGTCTACATGGACATGCAACAACTCAAAGCCACTCCTGTAGTGGCAGTACCAGCACCAGCACTGCAGGGAGGGGTGCTGTCACACCACAACACAGCAGGCCATGTGCACGTGGTCCTGGTCAGTCCCAACAGGGATGCAGATCCAGCGGACAATTGTCATCATCAGTGGAGACTACTATATCTGGGCTTCTGCCAGGTAGTTCCTGTGGAACTCCTGGCAGGCACAGTTCCCGTGTCCATGACAGGACACAGTGAACTATACACTCTGCCATGTATGGTCTGCAGCTGTCCAACAAACTCCTGTATAGGGCAGCCACATGGCAGAACTGTGTGCTTACATACACACACATCACCAACACAGCTAGGGCACCTCCATACCTACACATACCTCATCTGCACAGCCATTTGATAAAGAACCCCCTAACACACACACACATGATGTCAACCAAATGGCTCAGCCTAGGCCTCTGGCAAACTCGCAACACACTCTGTGCATATGTTGATACCTGTCCCACATCCCTGTCATCCATACCATCGATGCAGGGACATGCTAATACGTTTCTAATGCACAGGGTGAATGTACTAAGGATTAGCAATGTAATTCTGTTTAACATGTTTTCAGCTGGAATGTTTAATGCTTACATGTCAGGGTGTGTAGCTGTCTAGCCATGATGCATTATAGCTGTTATTAACACTGACTGATTGTGGTCTCCATAATGTATTCTGTTTTTGTTGAAGGTGTCTATGTGTCAGCAGGATGTTGGTCTGCTGTCCTTTCCTACAAGGGGTATGGCACTGTGGTGACACATTGACTGTGTTATATCCTGGGTACAGCTGAACACAAGTAACAGGTCTGTATAACAGTTACTGCATGTGCCACATGGCTGATAGGTCTGAGGGGTGTATACAAGTGAGTGCATGGTGGTTGATGTCAGCAGCTCTTCTACAGTGGACAATGGTAAGTGAACTGGGTGGCACACACCAAATGCTTGTGAATAAAGCACACACACACACACACACACACACACACACACACACACACACACACACACACACACACACACACACACACACACACACACACAAAGAGGGTTTGGTGTTGATGCAATACACAGCGAATACTGTACACATGGATGTACTTCATTTTGCAGTGAACTCATTTTGGCCTATGTTATTCCACCAAGAACAAATAGCCAAAACATCACATCAGCAAATAATCAGTTTTCCAGTTTAATGTCATTCAAGATGATACTGGTAGGGTATATGGCCTCTTCCCCAATGTAGTGCAATCCTGGAGTTGGTAAACATAAGTGTGCTGGTGTGGGTGGCACAACCCCCCCTACTATGGAGGATATGGGGTGGTGTAGAACCAAACATACTGTAATTAACAGCTACTTGACCAGTTAGCATAAACTGTACAGTATAACAACACACTAAGTGGGGGGATATGCACAACAATAACCCCAATGTGGGTGGCTTTGCCCAAAACAACCACACCCAACTATATATATATATATATATATATATATATATATATATATATATATATATATATATATATCCAACTCCATTACAACTGTACAGCTGTACTGTGGGGAAGAGGGCATTTACACATCCACTGCTAGTTTTGATGGAATGAATTTCCACAAGATGATTCCTTTGAAATGTTAACTTTTGCCAGTTAGTTCTCGGACAAATGATCTCCTGGGACATATATTTTCTGCAAACTGAAGTAGATCCCTTCACATGCACACACACTTACTTGGCAACACTGAGAGCAGAACCCCTACCTAGTTACATATCACTACTAATGTGTTTGACCTTAATTGCGCGCACCACAGAGCTTTTAGGATGAGGTGTGTCCTGAGTTTCCTGTTAAGTGAAGAACATCACCAAGCCTTGTACAGTATGGTAATGGGGGATGTACTGGGTGTTAATGAACAATACATAGTATGACATACTGTCATATACATATTGACAAACAGATACAGTCAAAGACACATTTGACAGACCTGGGTTTAGCAGTGCTAACTACCTTGTCAGTGAGTCCATACTGTTATGGGGTTTTTGCACACAGCACATGTATCATTGGGCTGGATAATGTAATCATTTACCTGTATGGTTGATGGTGACAGCAGTCTACATACAGTGGACCTTGGGACATGTACTGGGGGTACCATGATTAAAAACAGTATACCCAGCACCCACACCCCACATTGGATATTATACTCACTAAAACCCATGATAATGCTCTGACATACCCACAATCACACATTGACCAGGATACAAATCCTTGTCTATCTAATCAGTGCTACTACAGAGATATGCATTTATTGCACATGCCACAGGGATAGTAGGGTGAGGGTTTGTCATGGCTCTACTAATGTCAGCAACATCAACATCCCTTGTAATGTATGGAAATGTTTATTGTATTTGAAGAATGTGGCCTCAGAATGCTGTCTCCTACAAATATGCACACTCACACACACTTGCACACACATACACAAACACACATACCCACATTTGCTAGGATTCAGAGGGTAACCCACACCTATCTACCCATTTGCAGGACCATGTCATGCTGGTACTGCAGGCTCCAGGTAGCCCACAGGGTAAAGAGTGTAACAAGGTACATTTAATGTGAATTACAGCAGCAGCCATTTCTAAGTATAGCAATGGGGGTGTGGTGGGTGAGAATGCCCTCAAGGTATTTTCAAGTACAAGTTTACAAACATACAGACACTGTTTTTCTCAGTAATGCACACTGACACATTTTGCAGTACTTCAGTCCATAGGCACAAGTATTCCTAGATGTGTACCAGGCTAATTTCCATGGAGAGATGAGAAGAGTAGGGCATGTGGGTACACTGATATCATGCCACCTGTCATTTGTCAGCAGGCCATCTATCAACCAATGCCACTTGAGTGATCCCCAGGGTGACAGTTAAATTCAACATCCAATCATATGGTTTTCTCTTGCAGAGGGCCAGTGGCATGCTTCAGCTGACATGTATGCAACATATATTGCATAACATGACCAGTGTCTGGGTTAGAGACCTGTACCTAAGCATGTTCTGTTGACTGTGGAAGTCTGGTTGAGGTATCCATGGCATGTTGTAGATACAGGGTGGAGTTTCCTAGCTGTGGCATTCATAACACAGCTGGACAGACATGTCAGTGTCAGTTAATCAGAGATTGTCTGAAAGCAGCCAAGATGGATACCTGACATCTACACATCTGTACAGAAGACAGACATAAATTAGCTAGCCAACAGGTTATGCATTAGGATGAATGTTTTGACAGAAAGATATCTGACACTGATAGGTATGCCATTACTACATGACAGCAATCCTCAATGACATGTCCTACACACATAGTAGTCAACAGTTAATATCAACATATCAGATCAATATCCAATAGGAGATAATTAAAAACATACAGCTCACACACCAAGAACACGATAGTCAGTACTCAGAGTCCAGCTTTGGATGCAGGAGTGCATGGCTCCAGTACTACAATCTGCAATCTACTCTTACTTGGAAAAGCACTGTTAAAAGTAGTTATGTAAGGATACAATACATGCAAGTGTGACAGCATATAACCTGGTATACTACCCATGTATGAAGCACATACAAAGAGAAAAGATTGTGGTACTAGCCATGTATACTCAGGTATCCCATACAGTATACTCACACCCCTTGCTACTGTAATGACAGCATATAGAAGCATGTTATGTACATGTGATTAAATACACATATTAAAGATGTCACTACCCTGCTATTTTATCAGACTGGAATGTGATCACTGGTTACAAGGGCTGAGTTATGCTTAGCAGGTGTAAGCATTGCTTAAATGTACATGCTAAGCATATTTGCTCACTGGTAAGCAAAGCCTACATGATGTAGGCACCTATTCGTTTAACCATACATTAACACCACTTATCGGGCAAACCCACGCAAACTCACTTAAAGCTCAAAACTGCCTTATCCACTATGTATCAAACAGTCCTTGTTCTGCCAAGCAACAAAACAAACAGACCTTACATGGCTTGAACCCAGGACCCTATACATTACAGTCACAGCAGTTAAACACTAAGCCATCCAAACTGTGAAGATGTCTGTTGTTTTTCAAATATATCATTCAGTACATATCCTGAATAGTAGTGAAATACTGCTTTGACTACTACAATTGTTTAGCACTTGTAAGTGAAAATGGTGTTGAATCAGTCATAGGTTCACAGGTTCATAGGTAGGTACTAGGCTATTGACCCAAGGGCCTACATAAGCCTATCCAAAAAGGTACCCTGGCTTACGCCACCCAAGAAAGTTATTTTCCTGTGCCACTGTCGAGCAGAGACAAAGAAGTGATCCCCAGGGTGTATTTCCTTTTTCCCCTCCACTCATCAAGATTTTTCTTGAAGAGTGCTAATGAAGAACTTTACTTGACATAGATGGGTAGCCTGTTCCAGAGTATGGGAAGTCATTGGGACAAGAATCTATCCATCCAGCATGTCCTGTTTATTGTGGTGAAAAGGTTTAGGTCCCTAGAGTGTGTAGCTCAAAGGGATTGGGATTTCTTTAGGTGTAGCATGTCCAACAGTTCTGGGTTTGACATAGCTTTATATGTTAGGCAGGGATCACCTCAGAGTAGGCGACATGCTACAGAATAAAGCTGGAGTTTTTTGAAGCAATCAGTGTAGGGCATTTGTTTGAGGCCAGTAATCCTCTTTGTGAGGTACTTCTGTGGCCTTTCCAGCTGCTGCAGATGTCTTGTGAGGTACATTCCAAAACGGGCGTTGTACTCTATAATGGGTCTAATGAGTGTCGAGTAGAGGGGAACAATGACCTCTTTTTTCCTGGATAAGAACCCTTTTATGATGAGGTGTGCCACATAGAAGGACTTCTTGACTACTGCGGCGATGTGACTATCAAAGGAGAGACTACTGTCCACCTGGGTCCCAAGGTCTCTTATCGTGCATTCGGTGTTAAGTAGATTGCTGCCTATGTGGTAGTTCATGGGTACAGAGTTTTTACCAAAGGAGATGACACTGCACATTTTGGCATTGAGCTTGAGGCCATGGTTCTGACACCAGGCATCTGTGTCAGCGAGGCCCTTCTGTAGGATGTCCATATCATTTGGGGACTTGACTATGGCTGCTCCTAGCTTGAAGTCATCTGTCATGTTCTTATATGTAAATATACACATATCAGATTAATATGGTGGGATACATCTGAGAAGGTATATACAACACTCATGTTTACATATAAAAGGATATAGATATATGTTTATACATATGTATTATGTATATATATATATATATATATATATATATATATATATATATATATATATATATATATATATATATATATATATATATATATATATATATATATATATATATATATATATATATATATATATATATATTTATATATCTATATCTTTATACATATATATATATTTTAAATATATATATATTTATATATATATATATATTCATTTATATATATATATATTTCTATATATGTCTATATTTCTCTCTCTCTCTCTCTCTCTCTCTCTCTCACTCTTTCTCTCTCTCTCTCTAGATATATATATATCTATGTATCTATATATATATATATATATATATATATATATATATATATATATATATGTATATATCGTTAACTATCAAAAACATCTACTCTTCATAACACCTAAACTCAAAACATCAAGACCATAACATCTAAACTTTAAAACATCTAAAACTCATAACATCGAATCTCAAAACATTGGAAACTACAACGCAACTATAAATAACATCCTACACACTGTTTGCTATGTTTATGCAGGGAGGCCATCCCCCCTGCACCCCCCCACCCCCGTAAATTAAATATACCAACTCCAAGGTTGCACTACAGTGAGGTTAGGAAATTAACTTTATCCCCCACTGTAGTGTAGTAAAAACTCTGTGAGATGTTATTTATAGTTGCTTTGTAGTTTTCAATGTTTTGAGATTCATTGTTATGAGTTTTAGATGTTTTGAAGTTTAGATGTTATGGTCTTGATGTTTTGCGTTTAGATGTTATGAAGAGTAGATGTTTTGATAGGTAACCATATATATATATATATATATATATATATATATATATATATATATATATATGTGTATATAACATAGGCCCATGACATATAGTCGAGTCATACCTCAGCACCATAACTCTTAACCTGTTAGTGCAAAATAATGTAATGTATGTATTGCAGTTATAAATGTAGAATGTTGCTACAGTGACAGGGGTCATGTCAACATACATGTTGTGAAGTAAGGCTCTTCTGAAACTGACATGTACACAATCAGTTACTGACAGACATAATAAAATCATCATGGTGTAATACCACACAAATCACAGTAATGATCCTAAGGAATGCAGAAGCAATATGAGCAATAAACATGGACAGTCTAAAACAATCTGGTCAGTCAGGAGGTATAGTAACCACAAACACAGAACAGCACTATATGTATTCCACAGAACTCACACAAAATATGAATAATGCCTTTGAGATAAAGGAATATGAGTGGATTATTAGACTACAAGGCGACAAAAATCCAGGTTTAAATAATGCAGTAAGTTTGAAACCAATATTGGTAAAAAGACAGAGAGAAGTTGTGTAATTGAATTATATGAGATTTTTTTCTCTCTGTCTTTAAAAGTTCTGATAATCTGTTGCTGTTGTTTATTATGTTGTTCATTATATTGTTATTATATTGTTATTATTGTATTTTATGCTTCACATAATGTAGTCAATATATGATTTTAGAATTTTTAAGAGGTTTTTTTTAAAGAAGTTATTTTGTAAAAGGAAGTTTTGGATAGGCTGGCTGGATCATGTGGTATTAATTATCTCCTATTCAAAAAGAATGAAAGTCTTATTTTAACTGTACTGATGAAGGGTGGTTAGCCAAAAAGCTTTATCGTATTAAATTTCTTGGTGCTATATTTTGTGTGAGTTCTGTGGAATACATATAGTGCTGTTCTGTTTTTGTTGTTACTGTAAACTGGTGTTAAACAGAATTGTGAGCGTCAATATAAGGAGGTCGGTTATCCAGCCAGCCAGCTGAATGAATGAAAATATGGATCTGAGTTCTAACTCAAAGGAAGAAAATGGTTCGATAAAAAGACTTTTATACAGAGGAACAAATCCATTACTGCAAATGGTAACTAATTAATCTACAATGCTAACAAATGTGGGTCAGGATATGGAAGAGTATGAGAAGGCACTGGAAGTCCTAGAAAAAAAGGTAAAAACATACAAGCAATTTCAATGGCAGTGTTTAAGCTTCCAAGCCTGTTTAGAGCTGGGGATAGTGCCATGAGGTCTTAGAATACAGAAAATGCCTTCATATGCAAATACATATCCAGATTTGCTTGGACAGTGGCAACAATTAAATTTAAAATTAAGTGTGGACTACATGCAATGCAACTAATGAATACTTTTTTAAACCTATCGAGAGTCAATTGGAAGAGGAGATAGTAAGACTAGAAAGTGAACTTTTAACTATGGCTTCTCACTCTGCAGCATTAAATTTAATTCAGAATACCCTTGACAGTTTGGACCTGTTAGATATAAAACTTGAATAAAAAAAGAAGCACAAGATATAACGTGATGTTGCCGATTTTAAAAATGGCCACATCTTTTCATGGCCTAGGAATGAAATAAGAAATAACAATGTAAATAAAAATAGCAAAATTGCTAAAGAAAAAAAAAATTCAACAAAACAAATAAGTTCTGATGCTGCCCCTTTAACTTCAGAACACCAGTCATCTAATCAAGAAGTGACTACAGAGCCTCATTCATTGGTACTTCCCAATCAACAAGCACCAAAAAATTTGGATGATGTTGCAGCAAGGACTGTTCTGTTTTCAGGTAATAAAGAGCGAATCAATGGAAGCAGCTCAGTACGTCCTAAATTATCAAAGGAGCAAAAATTGAATCAGAAAACCCCAGTAAGTAATGGAGGCACTTCGAATCCAACTATAACCTCTTTTTCCCCCTTTCAACTAAAGCTCCCTGAAAAGGTACCTATGCAGCAGTTAGTTCAACGGAGAGGCTGCTCGGTGCAAAGGGAAGAGCAACAGGCAATGGGCGGCATGAAAAGGAAAAGCAACAGCCCAGCGTACTTCAACAAACTAGTGCGACGATGATACAAATGGGGAAAGGTACTGTTAATCTCTCTTCAGTAACATTAACTGCAATGCAACTAGAAGTCCTTAATAAAGGACTTAAATTCATCCCTACAACAGGAGATAGTATTGTACAGGCAGTAACTGATTTAAAACTGTTTATCTGAACAGTAAGTTTGAAATTAATCTTTAAAGATACTAATGAACAGACTCCTGTCTGTAAAAAACGTAGTACTTTTTCACCAGACGTATGTCCTGTACTGACAGACTTTATGAATGTAACTGAAAATGAATTGAGAATGTATTATTCTAAGGTTGAAAGAAATAGGAAATATAACTTGATATCCACATCCCGCCCCCACCCGACATTAAGGAAACCACAGTAAAAAATTTCTTCAAAGCCAACTTCATGCTTCTTAAGACAGAAGTGGTGAACTTCATAACACCCATGCAGATGGACAGTACAGTTACAACTGCTGAATCCTACACAAATGCACTCTATAAGCACTTAACACGAGTGCATGGATCGTGCTATCCCAAACAGAACCAAGACGCTATCCTCCAAAAAAAGGATGCCAATCTGGTGGTCCCCTGCCATAAACAACTGTACAACAGAAGGAAGAAACTGTTGCAAAAGTGAGTAAAATCCCATGAGTGGAGGAGCTCCCTGGTCAGCCTCAGAAAGAAGCTGAGATCCCTTATAAGATCCTCAAAAGCTAGCTACAAAAACAAAATCTCCACTAAATCCAAGGACAACCACAAATCATTCTATAACTATGTCAAGAATCTAGATGGCAACACCCAGATATGCTCTGAGTTACAGCACAAAGGCACAAAAATTACAGAACCAACTGATATTGCCAACATCCTGGCAGATAGGTTCAGTGCTAACTTTACCCCCCTTTCATCCCCCAAAGGGTCCATATCTATACAGGAAGATTGTAGAGTCCCTGTAATCACAACTACTCAGGTAAAAGCTGCACTCTCTAAAGCCAAAAACACAACATCCATGGGACTGGACAACATCCTAGGCTGCGTTTTTGACAAACGTCAGAAAGTACTGGCTCCCCACTTAAGCACCATGTTCAATAATAGCCTCCCATCAAGCTTTGTGCCCACTGAATGGCACACAGCAACAGTTATCCCACTTCACAAAGGGGGAGCCACCACTGATCCAGGGAACTATCGACCTATTAGCCTGACGAGCCTGGTCTGCAAGGCCATGGAACATATCATCATGGAACACATAAACAAAGACATTGGTAACCTCCAAACTCTGGATCCCACCCCAGTTCAGGTTTGTGAAAGGCAGATCATGCCTCCTGAACCTGATCAATTTCTTTGAGGCAGTCACCAAAGCCATGGATGAGGGTAAGGTGGTTCACACAGCCTATCTTGACCTCGCCAAGGCTTTCGACACCATGACCCATTGTGGAATTATAGCTAAGCTCACTAAACTAGGTATAAATCCCTATGTCACAAGATGGGTTGCCAAATGGCTCACTGAGAACCCACACTGTAAAAATTGCAGACTCCAAATCTGACCTTAAAGCAGTGACAAGTGGGGTACCACAGGGTTCCATCCTGGGACCTCTCCTATTTGGTATCTACCTCTCTGAAATACAGGCTAACACAGAAGTCCTCTGGCTAATGAAGTTCGCAGATGACTGCAAACTAAGAGCCATAGTCAAGTCCCCAAATGATGTGGACATCCTACAAAAGGGCCTCTCTGAAACAGATGCCTGGTGTCAAAGCCATGGCCTCAAGCTCAATGTCAAAAAGTGCAGTGTCATCCCCTTTGGTAAAAACTCTGTACCCATGAACTACCACATAGGCAGCAATCTACTTAACACCGAATGTGTGATAAGAAACCATGGGACCCACGTGGAGAGTAGTCTCTCCTTTGATAGTCACATCACCACAGTAGTCAGAAAGTCCTTCTACATGGCACACCTCATCATAAAAGGGTTCTCATCCAGGAAAAAAGAGGCCATTGTTCCCCTCTACTCGTCACTCATTAGACCCATTATAGAGTACAACGCCCCTTTTGGAATGTACCTTACAAGACATCTGCAGCAGCTGGAAAGGCCACAGAAGTACTTCACAAAGAGGATTACTGGCCTCAAACAAATGCCCTACACTGACCGCCTCAAAAAAATTCCAGCTTTACTCTGTAGCATATCGCTTACTCTTGAGGTGATCTCTGCCTAACATATAAAGCTATGTCAAACCCAGAGCTGTTGGGCATGCTACACCTAAGGAAATCCCAATCCCTCCAAGCTACATGCTCTAGAGACTTAAACCTTGTCACCACAATACACAGGACACGCTGGAGGGATAGATTCCTGCCCCAGAGACTTATATAAAACCTCAGCACTGAAATAAATAGGACATGCTGGAGGGACAGATTCATAACCAGGAGGCTCCCTTCACTCTGGAATAAAATATCAGTCCAGGTTAGGCAGAGTTCCTCATTGACTCTCTTCAAGAGGAATCTTGATGAGTGGATGGGAGATCGTAGGTTTACCCCGGGTATCACTTCTGTGTCACTGTTAGACAGAGGCACAGTATACTAACCTCGAAAAAGGGCATAGCAAAATGAATTTAAAATGGGTGGTGAAAGCCAAACACACTCTGGCTAGGCTTATAAATGCCCTAGGGCAGATAGCCTAGTATGAACCTATGAACCTATGAACCTATACTCTGGAACAAGCTACCCATCTATGTCAAGCAAAGTTCTTCATTGGCACTCTTCAAGAAAAATCTTGATGAGTGGATGGGAAATAGGAAATACACCCCAGGGATCACTTCTGTGTCTCTGCTGAAGAGTGGCACAGGAAAATAACTTTCTTGGGTGGCGTAAGCTATGGAACCTTGCTGGCTAGGCTTACATAGGCCCTTGGGCCAATAGCCTAGTACCTACCTATGAACCTATGAACCTATGAACCTATGATGTTTGATGAATACAAAGCACTGCAATTATTGGAAAGAGATGTTAGAATTGTTATAAAACAGGCTGATAAAGGGGGTGCAAATGTTGTAATGGATCTTGAAAAACATTTTGAGTCATTTAAACTGATGTTAAATGATGAAAATACATTCAAACGAATTTCCTTTGGTGAGGTGAAGAAGCATATATTAAACATAAATATGGCCATTTATGACTTACAGTTAACAAAATATATAACATTAGAGTTATTTAATTACTTTACTGTCTCATGTCCTAGGATCCCTCAGACATATGGGATCCCTAAAATACATAAAGCTGTTGACAATCCACCCTTGAGGCCTATAGTCTCAGGGGGTGGTTGGTCTACACAAGCAATGGCAAAATATTTGCAAACAGTATTGGCGAGGCATCTAGTTAGATGTCCTAGTATTATTAAAGATACTGATAGTTTTTTGGTTGATTTATTTGAATGGCATGAAGGATACATAGGAGATAATTTTTTATTTGTCACTCTAGATATTACTTCACTTTTTACGGTGATACCAAATGAGTATGGGATAGAAGCCATACGAAATTTTCTTAATATGGAAATAAAGTTGCAAGCAAGGGAGATAGAGAATATGTGTACATTACTGGAAATTGTGTTGACACAAAATGTATTCGTTTTTGACAATACCCCCTATTTGCAGCTAACTGGAGTGGAAATGGGAACACCAGTGGCAAATACATATGCGAACTTAGTACTATATGAATGGGAGAAGAAGTATATTTTTAGTAAATTTAATAATCTTAATAGCAAAGTCGCTCTTTATAAAAGATTTGTCGATGACTGCTTTTTTGTGTGGCAGGGGAATGAAAGAGAATTGGATACATATTTGAGTTATTTGAACTCTACCACAGAATTTCTGAGGTTTAAAATGACAGCGTCGGAAGAGAAAATAACGTTTTTAGATGTTCAACTATATAAAAAAGGAAATAGAGTAGAAACAACTATACATAAAAAGGAAGTGGCTGTCTATAGGTATATAAATAGACATAGTATGCATGCACCGCACACTTTCAAAGGAACTTTGAAAGCTCAGTTAATTAGAGTGAATAAACTTAACACTTAGGAAGCAAATTTTGAAATGCAGGCAAATAGTATGATGCAGGAATTTATCGGTAATGGTTATTCACCATCATTAATAGATGAAATTTATAAAAATGCAATAAAAGGTAGACATAATGATTATAAGCCAAAATTTGGTTCAAAGCAGCAGGTTAGTCCTTGCAAGGAGAAGAAGAAACAAATAACTCGATATGTTACCACAATTAATAAAAATACTGAAAAAGTAAAAAATATTATTGGAAAAAACTGGACTAGCCTAATGGCTATGCCAGAAATAAAGAGTACAGTCGGAGAAAAAAACATTTTTCTCTTACAGAAACTCAGAAACAAAAATGAGATTATGTTATAAAGATTTTAAAGGGGGATGGAAGCAGGACAAAATAGGTAAAATAGGAAGAAAGAAATGCTATAATTGTATTTTTTGTAATGATATTTATGAAGGAATGGATAATTATAAACATCCAACAAGTAAAGAATACTTTTTCAATATTTCTGCAACATGCAACACAATTCAAGTGGTTTATTTAGCAACATGTGTTGCATGTCCTGGATGTTATGTTGGCAAAACCACCTGAAAATTGAAGGAACAAATAGAGGAACACAAGTCAGAAATTAGAAGGAAAATATTGACGAATGCTCTAAGTAAGCATATTTCTGACTGTGGCATCAGTTTAGATTTAGAGTAATTGATTTGGTAGTCATGGGTAATAGGGGTGGTGATATGAATAATGCCTTGGAGGTAAAGGAATATGAGTGGATTATTAGACTACAAGCCGACAAAAATCCAGGTTTAAATAATGCAGTAAGTTTGAAACCAATATTGGTAAAATGACAGAGAGAAATTGTGTAATTGAATTATATAAGAGATTTTTTCTCTCTGTCTTTAAAAGTTCTGATAATCTGTTGCTGTTGTTTATTATGTTGTTCATTATATTGTTATTATATTGTTGTTATTGTATTTTATGCTTCACATAATGTAGTCAATATATGATTTTAGAATAAGATGAATAACTTAGAAAAGATAGAACTCGAATGGATTTTTAAACTACGTGCACATCATGAACCAGGTCTTAATCAATTTGTTAGTATTAAACCTGTTTTAGAAGGACGTGGTATAAAATAAAATGAAATAGAATAAAGCAAAACAACATAAAAATAGTAATAGAAGAACAATGTATTTTGTTAATATATTTTATATATTCCTATGTATATATCATTTTAGATATTTTGAAAACATACATTTCTTATGAAAGTTTTTTAAATTGGTTTCATATCACCTATTTATTCAGCTATATATACATATGAAATTACACAATTGTAATACATATTTATTAACTATTACTTTAGATGAAATTGATAGACACAATTACTATCATTGCATATATATTTTTATTTATTATATTAACCTGTTTTATTATATACTGTGTATTGAATCTGTTTTTATATCTATTTACTTTACTAGTACCACATATATATATATATATATATATATATATATATATATATATATATGTATATTAAGTTTTTTATGACAACTATATGTTTTGCATAATAATATACCTACTGCATTCTATATCTTGGTCTTGTACCTACTAGCAGGAAATGTCCATATAAGGAATATTAAATGAATGTAATTAATGTGTATAAATTGAATTATTAACCACTTAGTTTTAATTGGTAACACTATATAAAGACATTCAATATATACATGAAATTAGATCTGATGAAGCGTACCAGAGGAGTACGAGAAAGCGCTTATCCTGTTTTAACTTTGTCGAAATAAAACTGCTTTTGAGTTTACGTTTTTGGTGGTCCTTCGAAGTTTTTTCTCTACATGATTTTAGAATTAAGAGTTTTTTAAAGAAGTTATTTTGTAAAAGGAAGTTTTGGATAGGCTGGCTGGATCATGTGGTATTAATTATCTCATATTTAAAAAGAATGAAAGTCTTATTTTATTTATTTATTTATTTATTTACCTAACATTTGTTGACCGGGAATGTCCGACTAGGTTCCACAGAGCCTGTTTTCAGCTGAGGCCTGGGGAGAAATGCTCCAGATGCATGTCTTTGGAATGTGGGAGGAAACTGGAGTACCTGGAGGAAACCCATGCGAACACAGGGAGAACATGCAAACTCCACACAGAAGGCACCCCAGCTGAGAATCGAACCAGAGAACCTCTTGCTGTGAGGCGACAATGTTAACCACTGCACCACTGTGCCGCCCGGCACTGTACTGTACTGTACTGTACTGATGAAGGGTGGTCAGGAGGTATACACAGAACACCTTAGTGCAAGAAATGTGGAGCAAGCCTGACAAAGGGGATGTTTAGAGCCATGAAAATGGGGATATATCAGAAATACTGGTCTAGATAAGCTCGCACAACTGATGCATTCACACCCTCCTATTTGTCCTAAAACATATTAACAGGAGGAGTAGTTAGTGATATACCTCTTCACACCAGCCCACTGCATTGTCAGAAATACACAACACGTATGGTGGCCAGGCAACAGTACATCTGACAAATATCTGGACATAACATCACACTAGGGTAAATACACTGCACTGCTAGGCATGTCACCAAGCACTGTCTACACTACAGGCAGACTGCCACAACACTAACCCAATTTACCTATGGGGGAATACACATGTAATTGCAAATATAGCAGACAATACAGGCATGTAACAGCATGGAGTAAAAGACACCAGTGTGAAAGTACATACCCACAACGGATCTCAACATAGTCAAAGTCACATAATGGTAAGCCTAAGTAATAGCACAGTCAATGGCCTGTGTGAACAAAAGTCATCATCATGTTTGCCACTCACACACTAGCCCTACATATACTGCCCCAATTCACAGTGTAGCCTGATGCCTGACTGTGGTATGGGACATGTCTCAGTCTGGCCCTACAAACATACAGACTGGTAGGGTATCAGAAACTGGAGCAGTATGCACTGTCAGATAGAACAGGACCAAGAACACTGACATCTACCCAGGTCTGTACACAGGCCAAATAACATGATCACAATACACTACTATATAATACAGACACTCTGTCAACAATCACCATAAGTACACATACCTCACTACTGTACAGACTACCGCAGAATATCAAGGCTCTGCCCTCAACTATTAGGCCTCCTATACATTACATGTCTGGCAGTCTGATATATCACTGGCTTGATATCAGCAATTATGCCATATTAACAGGAGGAGTAGTTAGTGATATATCTCTTCACACCAGCCCACTGCATTGTCAGAAATACACAACACGTATGGTGGCCAGGCAACAGTACATCTGACAAATATCTGGACATAACATCGCACTAGGGTAAATACACTGCACTGCTAGGCATGTCACCAAGCACTGTCTACACTACAGGCAGACTGCCACAACACTAACCCAATTTACCTATGGGGGAATACACATGTAATTGCAAATATAGCAGACAATACAGGCATGTAACAGCATGGAGTAAAAGACACCAGTGTGAAAGTATATACCCACAACGGATCTCAACATAGTAAAAGTCACATAATGTATGGGACATGTCTCAGTCTGGCCCTACAAACATATAGACTGGTAGGGTATCAGAAACTGGAGCAGTATGCACTGTCAGATAGAACAGGACCAAGAACACTGACATCTACCCCAGTCTGTACACAGGCCAAATAACATGATCACAATACACTACTATATAATACAGACACTCTGTCAACAATCACCATAAGTACACATACCTCACTACTGTACAGACTACCGCAGAATATCAAGGCTCTGCCCTCAACTATTAGGCCTCCTATACATTACATATCTGGCAGTCTGATATATCACTGGCTTGATATCAGCAATTATGCCAGTAAATAATAGTATACTGCACATATCCACCTCTTACTGCATGCCATATGAACAAAGGGTGACAGACTTGGGGGACAGAGGCACAAACACAGGGCCAATATTGACATATTGCATTTATAAGCTGAGAACATTGCTGGTGTAACAGGGTTTGTTGTGACATATCTCTTCTGAGGGATATGAAGTCAGTAACCCACATGGATGTCACCATTTCCTGAGTACAATCATCAGAGTATGATATTGCATTTATGAAGACAGAAAATGTGTGAGTAACATACCAAATATCATTCTCCAAACTCTTTCCAGTATGCAGACAGCCCCACAGGAGAGAGTTTCTCAACTACATAACACTGTCATGCCAGACTTTAAATCATGCAGAACAGCCATATCCATGCAAACCCTATTAAACCAACATTACTTCAAATGTAGAACAGCAATACTTACATTCTGTCCCCATGTCTGTAACATCACCTTCCAGATTTTCTTTGGCCTGTCTCCACAGTGCTTCTTGTAAGAGGTATTTACGATTACCCTATGTGATGTTGTTTGTCACACACCCACATAAAGTCCTGCTCACAGTGTGGGAGAAGGGCCAACACCCACTTGCACTGCTTACATATAGGAGTGTGTTTCCATACAATTGGCTATAGAAATGATACCACAGGTGTTAGCAAGTGGAGGACTCCAATTCGTGCACAGGCCATCAGCTGATCATCAGCATTACCTACTAAAGTCAAGCTGCTGCCTATGCAAAACAGATGCATTTTTCCACATCTACCAGAGAGGGGGTGAGAGAGAGACAGAGGAAAAGAAATAAAGAAAGAGAGAAAGAGCCAAGCGTGTTTGTGTATGATCTGTTTATCAAGAGAGGTCTCTGGGTATTATAATGGTTGCCTCTATATAAATGTGTGGCTGTGTATTGTCTACAACAACCTGTACAGTGTTTGACAACTGTTGGCCTTGTAATGTGACATTGGGTCCTCACTATGAAAATGTAGCAAAACCCATCCCTGCAATGGTTCCTGTTATTTACACAATCATGCCAACACACACACACACACACACACACACACACACACACACACACACACACACACACACACACTCACACACACTCACATACACACACACACACACACACACACACACACACACACACACACACACACACACACACACACACACACTTGCCAATACTGAGTTCAAAATCCAACCTAGCTATGTATTGGTACTATAGTGTTATGCAGTTATCGCAAGCGCAACGGTGGTTATATGTTGGAGAGCTGTCCAAAGGTATCTTTGAAGGTGAATGACATCAGCTGCAGAGCTAAAGGAGGGGTAAGGAAGTGCAGTAAGTGTGAATGACCACAAAAGCAGATGTCAGCAAAGACTCACACACTCTCACATTTGCCAGGACTAGGACTATAACTCCTACATAACTAGTTTGCTACATTATGGTATTATGCAGTTATCGTGAGCACCATGGTGGTTATATGTTGGAGAGCTGTCCAAAGGTATCTTTAAAGCTTTGTAACATCAGCTGCAGTGTTAAAGGAGGGGTAAGAGAAGTGCAGTAAGTGTGAATGACCACAAAAGCAGGTGTCAACAAAGACTCACACACAAACACACACATTTTCACAGTTGCCAGGACCATGAGTAGAACTCCTACCTAACTAGTTTGCTACACTATGGCATTAAGCAGTTATCGCAAGTGCCACAGCAGTTATATGGTGGAGAGCTGTCCAAAGGTATCTTTGAAGGTGAGTGACATTAGCTGCAGTGCTAAAGGAGGGGTAAGGGAAGTGCAGCAAGCATGAATGACCACAAAAGCAGGTGACAACAAAAACACCCATATATTTTCACAGTTGCCAGGACCAGGATTAGAACTCCTACCTAACTAGTTTGCAACACTGTGGTATTATGCAGTTATCACAAGCACCATGAAGCTCATAAGACTGAGATTTGGCAAAAGGGTTATTTCAAGTTGACTGACATCAGCAGGAGTGCTAACATGGGCAATGGGAAGTGGAGTGTGTGTGAATGGGCCATAAATCATTCCTCTGGAAACACACACACACACACACACACACACACACACACACACACACACACACACACACACACCACACACACAGTCACACACAACTTTACATTTGACAGGACTGAGTATACAAATACTACATGAATACTGGCTTTTACTATTGTGTTGCACAGTTATCACAAGCACCACAGACACTATAGGGCTGAGGGCTACCAAAAAGAATGTCTACAGTGATTGACATCAGCACATCATGTGATATCAGCCAATTGGATGTGTAGTGGGTGGGACAGGCCTTATAATGGAATTTTATCTGTCACTGCCTGTCTCACTCTTAGGGCGGCCATGGTGGTGCAGCAGTTAGCATTGCCACCTCACAGCAAGAGGCTCTGTGGTTTGATCCTCACATGGGGTGCCTTCTGTGCGGAGTCTGCATGTCCTCCCTGTGGTTGCATGAGTTTTCTCTGGGTGCTCTGGTTTCCTCCCACATCCCAAAGAGATGCTGTAGGTGGATTGGACACTCTAAGTTGGCCCTAGATGTGAGGGCATGCATGTGAGTGCCTTCTGTGGAAGGTTGGGTGCTGGGCTAGAAACTTGACACTGTAAAACTTCACTGTCAATCATGAGCAGACAGGTGCATGGCTTATGCATAATAAACCTGACATACTATCTATTTCAGAAACATGGTTAAAGCCCTTTATAAAAGACTCTGAAATTACTCCACCCAGCTATTCAATCATTAGAAAAGACAGGACCCAAAGAAAAGGCGGTGGTGTAGCTCTCCTATATTCCTCTTCCTTGCTAGTTACCCCTTACGACAAACCTACTCCTACATTTAACAATGCTGAAGTACTCCTCACTCTCCTACAAGTTAATAAGCACAAACTCATATGCCTAGCATCTCTCTACATCCCCCCAGGGGACAATATTCCTACACTTGAAAATATCCTCTCTTGGCTCTCTGACAATATTAGCAATGAAACCATAATCTTAGGAGATGTAAATATTAACTGGGCCTCCATCCAGTCTCTAACCAACCCTCTTAACATCAACCTATATAACTTTTCCCAACTAATCAACACCATAACACACCCATCAAAAGACCCCTCCTGTGGCACCATCCTTGACTGGATTCTAGTGTCACATCCCCACTATTTTTCAGATAGCGGTACTCTTCCTGACCCTCTTAGTGATCATCTGCCTACTTTTACTCATCGACTCCCCTGTATCTCCTACCATACCCACAACTACATTACTACTTGTAATGACAAAAGCTTCAACCCATCAATCTTTGTAGATTCCCTGAAAGCAATTAATTGGAACAATCTAAAGACACTTCCCTTAGAAGAAGCAGTTGCTCACTTTAACTCCACATTCTTAGGAATACTTGATTCCCAAGCCCCTCTAAGAACAAAAAGAATCAAAACAAATTCAGCCCCCTGGCTAACCAAAACCACACTATCAACCATGCGCCTTAGAGACAAAGCCTGGGGACTCTATCTGAGAAATAAGACCCCAGAACAACATATTGCATTCAAAACCCTTCAAAATAAAGTAAAAAAGCTAATAACCTCAGATAGACAAAAATACTTTTTCATACTCCAAAACAATAATAAAACTAACCCTCAAAGATTCTGGAAGGGGATATCCACCCTCCTTAACCCCAGCAAACCACACACCCCAACCCCAGACCCAAATAGCCCAGACTTAGATTTAGCTACGCAGTTCAACTCTTTTTTCATCGATTCTATTAGCAAACTCACCTCCTCCTTCACATGCCCCACCTCGCTATCTAATACACCCCCTCCCTCTCCCACTAACAACCCTATCCCCAATTCTACCTCGCACTGCCTATCTTCCACCTTATCCACTACTCTAACTGCCTCATCACTTGCACCCGCCTCAAATTCTCTCTCTCTTCATTCCTCTC
The DNA here is from genome assembly GCF_019279795.1 of Protopterus annectens. Classification (NCBI taxonomy): domain Eukaryota; kingdom Metazoa; phylum Chordata; order Ceratodontiformes; family Protopteridae; genus Protopterus; species Protopterus annectens. Next base: position 1,090,364,357 of record NC_056727.1, on the reverse strand, counting down.
TATTCTCATTAAAACCTATACCCACTTCCACTATAAAGAAACTCCTTCAGAAACTGAAGCCATGTACTAATGCCCCTGACAACATTCCCTCTTACTTCCTAAGTATAGCCGCAGATACAATTGCCTATCCCATTAGCATTCTAATCAACCGCTCCATTCATGAATGCACTGTGCCCCAACTGTGGAAGCAAGCATTCATCACCCCCCTGCATAAAGGAGGCAACAATTGTAACATCAACAACTTTCGTCCTATTGCTATCCTGTCCCCTATTTCTAAACTTCTGGAAAAGTGTATCCACCTTCAACTCTTGCCACATCTCTTAGATAACAACCTTATAACCCCTACACAACATGGATTTAGGCCAAATCACAGCACTATGACAGCCCTCTTGTCCTTCCTTGAGACTGTTAACACAGCACATGATTCCAGCCACATTGTCTCTACCCTACCACTTGACCTCTCCAAGGCCTTCGACACTATCTCACACAATCTGCTCTTAACCAAACTGTCAAAACTTAACCTCTCTCCCTCCTCCATAAATTGGTTCTCCAGCTATCTATCAAATAGATACCAAGCTGTAATATGGAAAAAGGCCACTTCCCCTTTCCTTAGTACCCCCACTGGAGTTCCTCAAGGATCTATTCTTGGTCCCCTCCTCTTTAATATATTTATAAATGATTTCCACAAATCAATTCCATTTGGAAACATCATCTAATATGCAGATGATTCTACCATTATCTGCTCTGCTACCTCCTCCTCTCTGCTCCAAACACTTACCCAGGAAGCTTTTTCAATTACCGAACAGTGGATGAAAATAAATCACTTGGCACTCAATGCCTCCAAAACAAAACTTATGGTATTTACCCCCTCCAAATCCACTTCCTTCAATATAAACTCTTTCTCAATCACCAGCCAAAATAACTCACCCCTTGAACTAGTGTCTGAAACTAAGCTACTAGGTGTACAAATTGATAATCGGCTTAGCTACAACTCCCATCTACAACTAAATATTAAAAAAACTCATCAAAAACTAGGTATGCTCTACCGTCAGAATCAGTACCTTACAAGCTCCTCCAAAATCACACTCGCTTCCTCTTTTCTCATCCCCTCCCTTCTCTATGGGGCCCCATTACTGACCAATCTTCAGACCTCTCTAAAAAAACAGCTTTCCTCCTGCTATAATAAAATCGCCAAATTCGCAAATGGCCACAGGTCCTCCACCCACCACTGTTCCTCTCTCCAAAACCTAAACTGGCTCGAACTACCTAATCATCTCACATATATACAGCTGACTTTCGCTCACAAGCTCATTCTTAGTCCTTCTCTTTGTCCCTCTCTGTCTTCTGCCTTCAAAATGCACCTACCAAATAGAGTCTTAAGGTCTAACAATCAAAACCTATTAGAAGTCCATAAACCATCTCATCCCCCAGGTAAACACTTACTGTCCTTTAACCTTGCCCGCCTCTGGAACTCACTCCCACCATCCATTCATACCACCTCAAACCAGTACACGTTCAAAAAATCTCTCCATACATATCTGAGGTCCCAATGGGATTGTTCTTGCTCCCTCCCCTCATAAATTTATGATATCTCATCATCCTTTACACTTATGATACTCAACTCTACCTAACAAAGCTTATGTTCCCTCAGAATATCTACTCTGTAATGTTATTTTATGTCTACTTCTGAATAACTCCTCTGAATGTATATCACATTACTGTTTCAGTTTATTTACCTCTCATTAATCCTCATCATGCTGTACTGATTTGAATGCTTCTTGAATTTTGAGCTTAAATGTTTTATCTTCTACTCTGTATAATCATTATTGTAATTTTTGTATGCACCTAATTTGTCTGTATTGGAGCTTTTCTCCCCAGGACTGCATTGAAAACGGATTCTTTTGGCCCAATGGACTATCCTGGTAAACCAACTGCAAATAAATAAATAAATAAATAAATAAATAAATACATCTGCTGTGGCAACTCCTAACTGTGAAAAGCTGAAAGAAGAAGACTGTCTGTCTCTCTCTTCCCCACATCTCTGTGTGTGTGTTTGTTTGACATATTATAGTGTGTTGGCCTTGGATATGTGTGACCATTACTATCCAATGTGTGTTTGAAGCATATGCACAAACATCTGCAAATGACAGATAGGTATAGTCCACTGTGTTGTCAGACATGGGCTTCATTTCTCTAAGTGTAGGAGCATGCCCAGTATGACCTTCTGTATTGAGTGTGTGAATCCATTCCAGGTAGGGTTATACTCCAGTCCAGGGTTTGGTGTTCTTAACCTACAGATAGCAACCTGTTTCTGCAGGATATCTGTAGATAGGTTGACAACATGGAGTCACAATGGGCGACAGATAGGGGGATACTGTAACTATTGCTGTCTGTGCTGCTCGTGTTACATGGTTGGTGTTAGCAGAGATATTCAGACATATGTACTGTTTTACACTGTAATGTATTATGTCATCGCCTGCTGACAGATATAATTATTTGCTCACAGTTATTTACTGGGAAATACAACATGAATGAAGTTGAGTCCAGTATTGTTATCCACAGCCTACACATTCTTACACACTTCTGCCATTCTGTTGCGGTAGCTGCAGACACTTGCTGATGGGTCTGTGTAAATGGTCCAGAACCTTGGTAGTATGGTGGCTGAGGATCCCCTTTTTTGGACATATATCAAATTAACAGAATGGCCATATCCTGCTGTGGCCATACCTCTACACTGTACAGATTCAACCAGGTTACCCAGAGGCAGGGCTCATATATCTGGTCATTTCACATTCACATTGTGGTTTACAAGCAGGTTTGTAGCCACCCATTACTGGGTTTTCAGGCAGGGGTGGTATGGGCACACATCAGAGTTTTAGACTTCATACACTCCATGACGTCCACACATCTACACCCCCCAATCTGTTATTCTATCCTCGTCCTAACATTATGCGAGTGATATCTGGGAAGTATCCCTATAGTTGGCCCTTCATCCCAGTGGTATTTATGGATTGGCCCCCAGTTCATGTAGTAGGACATGGGGGACATGCTACTGAGATTTTTTAATATGGCCTTGCATTTGTGTTCTGTTGACTGTGTTAGTTTGTTTTCTGAGCCCCCATGAGATACCATACATTGGCACTACGGATGAGGCACAGGCCTTTGACAGAGAACTGTAGGCCATTTGGTAGTGATGCAAGGCGATCTGTAGCAGGCCAGTGCATTCTGTCACTCCTACATTCCCAGGCTGTGAGGCAGTGGATTCCCCTGGGGTGACAGGGTAAGTGTGCAAGGTGTTAATGGCAATAGTTCCTGTACATATTGACCCACTGGTCCAGATGTATACAGGGTGCTGCTTACAGCTAGGGATACACCTGCATAGGACACCACTTCAGCATGCTTCATTCTGTGGGTATTCCCATACAGAGGTGGGATCATACTGTACTCATTCCCAAAAGCAAGGATATGACCTGTGATAAACCTGTGGCTGATAGTGGGGAGAGCTGAGTGCATGTATGATATGGAAGCTACTTGCAGCTGACTCACAGATATACCTGGGACATTCCCCTTATGCTTCCTTGTGCAGGGACATAGGCAGTCTATCATTACTTTATGACTGTGCCTTTTGTGTTCTGCCAGTGATTGTCCAAACTACATCAGTATTCCATACTACACAGACAACTAATGTGCTGCTAACCTGTATGTACAATTCCAAAGTTGTATGCAGTTGACAGTTACATTTTTTGCACTCTGTCTAGGGTACTTCCACCTGTGTACTGTGTGTATGTATGGGCCCACATTCATGGTATGTCCATCTTTCAAACAGTGACAGATATTGACATCTGGACAGTGAGTATGGACGACTGCTGACATGGGTATTGCTGAGAAGCATTGCGGTTTTCACTGCAGTTGTCAGAACATGACCCTGTCATCCACAGTACTGCCCATAGGCCACTCGAGACACAGCCCTCCATGCCTACATGCTGACCACTTCCAAACAATATTGAACACATGAGAACCTAACACATGGACTCCTGCATATTGTACCTATGCAACAATCTATCCTGCAGATTGGGCCAGCTTGGTTAATCTGTGCTCCACTGTTATTGCACCTCACACTTACATGTTACTGCATTTCTACATAGGATTGTGGAGGGGAGGCACACCTGACGACTTTAAACATTTGCTATGACTGTACTGGTATTTCAGGTACTCTGTTGGCTTCCATTTCATTTTGTATTCTGGCCTATCATGCAGACTGGAGGCATATCAGTAGTGTACAGATCTTAGGTTTTATTGACCTACATTTCAGTTTCAGACTTCTTACCCTTCAGAACTGACATACAACTGCCAGACCTGTTGTAGACTGTCTGTGTAGGTCTGGAGGGGGGCTGTTAACCATTGCCATCAATTGGAGGCCTTAGCCCAGTCTTTCTTTATGGTCATCTACACCTGTCCTGCTGGCTGAGGATGGTGGTAGGTATATAAGCCGCACTGACAAGCATGTGTGTGTCCTATGGACACACATTTTGGCCACCACATGTCCTGCAGTGGGATTTGTCACCTTGTCTAGTACTGCCTAGTATGTTAACAGTAGTATTTGTTATGGATTTCACGCTGCCCATATAGGTGTACACCATCTGCTGCTATCCCATTCACCCACCAGATTCCTTTGCATGCTCATGTCCATACCATAGATACAACTATCAGAACATACTACTCCATAAAGCAACTGATAGGAAGACTGACTTACCTTGTGGCTGTGCCAGTACAGAGGATGGTGCTGGAGGGCTGACTATGTCGGATGCACATAGTGCACTTCCTATACTTGGTAAAGTACAGGTAGTGTCATGTTTGGCATCCCTTTCACTGTATGTGCGAGTCAGAAGAGAGGTGTCATTCCCTGGGTCCCTACTATGTCAGTGTATGTGCTATGCATTGTCTCTTTTCCAAGGCCTGGGCATACTGGGCATGCCTCCTTCTGCCTACATGGGCAGGCTTAGGTAGTTCCTTCTCCGAGTCACTCTGTACCTGTGATGGCCTTGGCAATTGTGAGGGGCTGTGTGATCTTGCCATGTGCTGTTCCTGCTGCAGCTGATTCCACAGGATCATATTGTGTAGCATGGCACATACAATGAACATTTGTGTACATGTAGCTGGAGAGTACTGCAAGGCTCCACCGGATATGTCCAGGCAGCAGAACCTTGACTTGGGCATCCCGAACACATGCTCTATTATGATTTTGGTTTGTGAGTGTGCCTCATTATGGAGTTCTTGTTTGGGTGTGTGCATTTCTGATGGGTGTCATCAGCCACGGCTCCAGTGCGTAACCAGCACCCCCCACTAGATGGCCATATGGGATGTTCCCACTGGCAAATGACTGTTACAGCTGTGTCATATGCCAGATGTGGGAGTCATGATAGCTTCCAGGCCTGCCAGCACACACATTCAAGATAATGACCTGGGCATCGCACATGACCTGGCAGTTGATGGAGGGGAAGCCTTTGCGGTTTATGTAGACCCTACCCTGCTTGCCAGGTTGTGCTTTGATGTGTATGTGAATGCAGTCTATAGCACCGACTACCTCAGGTCATTCTGCTATCTGGTGAAAGAGACGCATATTGCTGGTCAACGCCTCATGTGTGTTAAGGAAATATATGTACTCACCAGCATATGCTGACATGATATCTGGGAATTGGTGGAGTACCCTGGATGCTGATGCCTGTGAGATCCCCATGATATCCCCAGCTGCCCTTTGGAAGGTATCTGTGGCTAGTATTCTTAAGCCTACACATACCTCGGTATCCACTGGGATGAGTTCCCTTCTGTTGGTTCTGTGTGTGAGGCATGCCCAGGACAGCTCAACAATTTGCTGTAGAATGTCCCTTTCCACCCTACTGCGTTCCACTATCTCCAGCTCATGTAGCCCCTGGTAGGTTACCCTGGGTCTGTACACTCTTCTGCTTCTCTTCACTGTAGGTTGGTCATAAGCATTCACATCCTCACCACCCTCAGCCTCTTGCACATATTGAAGTATGAGAGCATTAGCAGCCCCTAACATTTTGTTAGTTTTGTCAGGTAAAATTTCCCTGACTGTGTTACACCAGTGGTGCAGAGTTTGTGAGAAAAAACAGACTGGAAGGTGTTTGCATAGTTTATAGTAGTGTGTTGGGCTGCTGCCTGTGTAATTGGCTGATTCTGATACATTTCACCTGCCAGCTATGCTAGTTCTCCTTGATTATCTTCCTACTGCTCACCTGACAGCTATGCTAGCTCTCCTTGTCTTCCTACTGCTGTTTTCCCTTCCTTTGCCTTCCCATTGAAGCCCCGAAAAATGCCAAGCATACCCAGTGCTCAGATATGAAAAGAGCTGCTATTTCCTCTTTTTCTTTTAAAACCTGGTGCGCGGCATGCACAAGCATTTAGGCAGTGTAAACACTGCTAGGCAGCCTCAGACACACCCCCTTCCTTAGCTGTGCTTAGCTAAGGGCAAACATGGGCCACAGAGCTCCAATAAGTTTACAGCATGCATGACACTCCTAATGAGGTCATCTACCTCTTATACCTATACCATGGAGTGGCCTACATGGTTGGGTGCAAGCTAACACTGAGAGGAAATCTGTGATTCAGTGTCAATCCCCTCATTTGCATAAACCAGACTGCTAATTCATAGCTACCACACTCACACTGAGCCTTCCCCCTTAGCAACCACTATTCCCTGGTATTGTTGTCTTATGCATGCCATTGACTATCATGGAAAAATGCTTATTTGGGCTTAAAAGCTTATTTCAAACTTTTTTCTTATTTTTGGGCCAATCCCGTTTACGCACCGCTGCCGTACGCTTAAACGGCCAAAATCGGCCAAAAAAAATAAAGTTTTTTTTTATAATTTTGCAACTATTTATCATGCCAGTGGCCATATATTTGGCCACTGGCATGCCTACTACATTGAATACATGCTTTCTTTCGAGCTGTCATGCATCCATTTTGTAATTTGCAGAAATGCATTTGGTTAGTAACCGAATACATTTCTGCAGGTTATACTATTCCTGCACAGGCGCCTGCCTGCTTCCTAGATCACCAATTCACCTCATTTGCATGGTTTTCACCTACAATGGGGTAATTAGCATATAATAGTGGTGTCCGTGCAGGAATACGGTAGGGGCGCTCGGGCATGTCCGTGGAGCTTGTTCCTGAATCGCTCATCGACCATATTGCATGCAGCAGCTCTTGCACTATTCCTGCACTCCGTTCAGAGCTTGCTGAATCCGGGGGATTGAAAATCAAGAAAACATAACAGCAATGTACAGTGTCCTTTAAAAGGATTAGCCAGGTTTTGGAAAGATGAGTGTAGTGTAAGTATGATACAAATCAACGCAGACAAACTGGTAAAGGGTTAGAAACTGAAAATAATAAATTAAAACGCTGCTGGCTGCAAAATACTCCACAAGAGGTCGATTTATTGTTCCAGAACAGATTGTCTGTTTTGGAACAATAAATCGACCTCTTGTGGAGTTTTTTGCAGCCAGCAGCGTTTTTATTTATGATACAAATCAAAACAAACCAACAAACAGTACTAATGTAAAAGATTAAAAAATCTCATACACAATAGCCAAAGGTACTTGAGTGCCTGATCTGTTCCTAAAGAGAAACTATTATCTAAGAAATACTTTTTTGTTTCAAGAATAGGATTCTTCCCCTTAATGGCAACAAAGCAGTTATCAGTATTACCACTCTTTGAGTATGGAAAGTAGGCTAAGATGAAGGGCATCCAAGAATTGTAAAAAAAGACCAGGCCCATGGCAAAACAGAGAACAGCAAAATGTATGATTAATACTACACCATATTAAAGTAGATCTGCACGTGCAGTAAGTTTTGTCTTTGATAAGGGGCAATGGAACTTCTACAGGAAGAAGCACCATCCTCCTGAGTGTAGTCTATGAAGCTGATAGGTCATTCAGATATACTTTTAGACCATAACTATAAAATGTCAGTTCTGAACACTATGGCCTTGGTGGGGCAGTGGTTAATGTTGTCACCTCATATCAAGAGGTTTTCCAATTTAATTCTCACCTGGTATACCTTCTGGGCAGAGTCTGAATGTCCTCCCTGTGGTCATGTGGATTTCCTCCTGGTGCTCTGGTTTCCTCTAACATTCAAAGACAGGCAGTAGGTGTATTGGACACTAAATTGACTGAAGGGGTGAGAATGAGTGGTATGAATGAACTATTGTGGCAGGGCTAGCCACCCAGTGGTGTAAACCTTGGCTTGAGATGACTGTCACTGCTGAAGTGACACCCCAGCCCCATGTGCAAAAATGGGAAAAGGGGTTGAGGATGGATGTATACAAGCTCAGTCTTTCTGTAACTGTAGCCACTTGCTAATGGAGTACAAGCATATATACTTGCAATGGCATTTTTTCATTTCTTTGTTTTCTAAACTACTTGTACTGTCAAGCGACATAGTGATAGATAACCCACAAAGGCAGATGAGACATCCCTAGACTGTTAATGCTCTCCATATCATTTTATGGGACTATAAAATATTCTGGGGCAAGATGAAAGCAACATGACCTGAACTTGCTGCAGAGTCTCCTCCTAGTGACAAATATTCAGGGATATGTTCAACAGGTACCCAAACCAACTTCACTGACTCCCCTAAACATGAAGTAGTGGTGGCTGTACTCTGAGATCCTCCTGGGTTGCTAAGCTGCTCATGTTGTCATAGAGTGTTAGTCCAGCTAACTTGTGACAAAACTTCATTTTTTTTATTTGTATTTAAGATCTCATCCTTGTTGTCACTAGCAAATGCTTATAACTATAGGTGAAGATGGTGCATAAAATGACTGGCAAACTGAATGTTTGGTCCAATGACTCATTTTTTTTACTGCAGCACCACTAATACCCAGTACAACTCCTATTGAATTGCTACCACTGATCGCACATGCTGCTACTTCTCCATTCCACTCAAGAGAGCAAGATCTCAAAATATGTAAGTTCATCAACAAGAGGTAACTATTCCCCTTTTGCCTACACAGAGAAATCCACTCCTTTTTTGGAGAGAACTATTAGCTAGATTTAGAGGTGATGACTTTCTCTACAACCTCACAGTCAGCAGTGAAAAAATTCCTGCACAGACTGGAGATCAGAGCCTGTTGTACAGTAGAAAACAACATTATATTCAAACAACAATGATGTAACCCTCCCATCCCTAGATTACATGCAGTCAAAACCTTAGCTGTTCCTGTTATCTTGCACCTGAACATCAAAAAGAGGGACTAGAGAAAGTACATGAATGTAGTTAACTTAAATCTCAAATATAGACACAGCTGTCACTCCTCAAATACAGAGACCAAAAGGCACACAACAGTAGCCCTGGGACCCATTAGGATTGCAACAGCTCTCATGGGTCATTTGGGAGGTATACAGTCAAACCTGTTGGATCCACTGTTGTTTTATAAGGAATAAATCTGCGTTGCTCCTCATAAATCAAAGGTTGTTGTTGTGTCTTTCGGCTTTTCCCGGTTAGGGGTCGCCACAGTGGAACTCCGGTCTGCTAATGATTGGCAGTAGATTTTTTATGTGCCGAGTTGCCAGCCCTGATGCACAACCTTCAACGAAGGTACGCCCATTCACGCATGTCTCCACACAGTAGACGCTCTAGCTGAGAATCAAACAGGACAATGTCTTACTGTGAGGCGACAACGCTACCACAGCACCACCACCGCAGCTCTCATAAATCAAAGGTATGACTGACAAAATCTCCTTACCAGAACCTTGTTAGACACTTTCCATAAGGCATGAATGGCATGACACTCCTGTAATAGAACCACATTATCCTGGCTCACAGGCAGGACCCAGGAAGTTAGAAATGGGAGTCCACCTCTACAAAGAGGTCAGTCACAAGTAGAGTCCCTCAGGGATCTGTCCTTGGACTGCTCCTTTTTAGCATTTACTTCTCTGAAGCCAATGCCAATGTCAGTGGTCTCTGGCTGACTTAATTTGCATATGATTGCAAATTAGGAGCCGTCATTGAATCCTACACTGACACAAATGTTCTCCAGGAGGGGCTGACACAGACAAACAACTGGTGTCAGAGCCACGCACTAAAACTAAATTCCAAGAAATGCATAATAGTATCCTTCAGGAAGTCATCCATCCCTGTCAACTATCATATTGAAAACACACCCCTTAGAGTTGACCCAGTAGTCAGGGACATAGGGACACACATAAATAGTAATCTAGCCTTTTACCATCACGTGTCTACAGTAGTGAGGAAATCAATCTATGTTGAGCAACTTATAAACAAAGGTGTGGAATATAAGTTTAAGGAAGTGATTGTCCTACTGTATTCGGAATTCATCAGACCTATAATTGAGTACAATGCCCCCTTTAGCATGTATCTAATGCGGCATATCCAATAAATGGAATGTCCACAGATTTTCCTCATTAAAAGAATACAGGGCTTAAGTAAAATGTCCTATGCAGACCACCTCAAGGCTTTATCCCTGTATTGTGTCTCTTACAGGCTTTTGAGGGGAGATATATGCCTGATTTAAAGGTCATTGTCAGACCCCCATTCTGATGGACCTCCTGCATATCTTCAAAAAGAACTGCACTAGAATTACCCATTCTAAGGACTTGAACCTTGCATGTGATATAAGTAGGACCTGCTGGAGAGACAGGTATGTATCCCAGAGATTACCCCATCTCTGGAACAGGACCCCATCCATTCCATGTGAAACAGAGTTATTCCCTAACTTAATTCAAGTGCAACTTGGACAATTAGATGGGGAACAGGAAATTCATCCCTGGCTTGGAACCTATGTTTCTAATGGACACAGGCAGTCTGTAAATGGTTCATCTCCCAGTCCCCTGCTTGTAAATGTTTTATCTCCCAAGCCCCTGCTTACACTTATCAAGGGTATCAGAACTCATCAGAGATTTGGGATGCATGGCTAGGCTTAAAAAAGGCCCATGTGGTTGTTAGCCTAGTAAATACCTATGAACCTATGACCCTATAAACCTGTCATCCCTATTAAAAATGGGAACTTCAGCCATAAGTTTTGCAGTCAGTATGCTTAATTCACCTCTCAATAATGTCCCCAAGTGCAATCAACATTTTTCTACTCTTGATAAGAACAACCAGGCCAATATCCCACAAATCGTTCCTGAGTCTCTAGATAGTTAACCAGAACCTCTTTGAAGCTGTGCAAAGCCATTCTCTTTGACCTTGTCAAATTCCTCCTAGACCCAGACCTTCTTCAAAAACATCTTTCTTTATTCTGTGTCTCAAATGTCTGGTGTCCAGCAGCAGATTCTATGGTTACTGCCATGACAAAAATGTTAGCTATACTTTGGTCAGAGCCCCTTGCTTCTGCTTCATATGCATATGAGGTCTTTAGAAACATCCATTCAAACTTCACTTCCTTGACCTCTACATGTATATAGAACACGTTATTCTAGATGTGCAACATGGACTCTTTTTACAGCTAAGTACCTGCTAGGTAGGAGTTCTCAGAACAATCTCACTACATGTTTTAAGTTTCCCAGATCTGTGTAGCTATTGCCCAGCAGTTTGAAATAAAATGCCACGAAATGGCGATCAGTTAACAAATCAGCACCTTTCTTCACCCGGTTGTCTGAAATATATGGTCATGGGCTTGATATGATTACTATATAGTTAGTCACTGATCTTTCCCCTGAGTTCTGATATGAAGTACAATCATAATCAGCCTTAAAATCAAATTTGTGGCCTGCTATGGACAATTTACAACTAGTACTTCTGAGTCCAATAACAATTCAACACTCAGGATTAGATAACATAAGTGATTCCTCCCAGTCACTCCCTTCTGGATGTCTTTATCATTCCCAGTAAAACTGCAGAATCAGAAGGTGATATCCTACTGAACATTGCTCACATGACATCTCAGAAATCTGATGAAAAATAATATTTTCCTTTCTGCAACTTGCTGTCATGTTGTAATATCCTCCTCATTTGCAGATACAGACTCCCACTGAAAAGCACACAGCAAGGAAATTGTGAATATCCCCACATCTGCCTATACAGCATCCAGTTATTCAACTACAGAAAATGAATCAGATCCAATCGAGACATCTTACTTTAGGACCACTGCTGTGTACAGAAGTAGCTGGTAACACCTATTAAATCTAGCTGATACTTTTCAAACTTCTGTACAAGTTCCACTTCATTCCCCAACAGATAAGTGACATCCCATGTCCCAAAGTACAGTATTGCCATGGACTAGTTCAAGTTAGCCTGGCCCTGTCCATGTCCAGGTTGCCTCTTAATTGTTAATGTACACAATAACAACCTATTTGTCAAGCAAGTTGTGAGCCAACATAATGAATACATTCAGATTTTTTTTTCTGGCTGAGCTTTGTAGGGATATTTTGTTCACTCACACACTGGATACTTACTAGAGAACATCACTTTCAGTACTGTGCCCAGGACTGGATTCTGGTATCTTTTAGCAGGGTGAGGTTTTCATACTCTTTAAGTAAACCATCTTCGAGTGTTGTTAGTCTTGCCACTCCTTTCATACTAGTGTGTTAAAGGTGACACCTGCCAGGAGCAAAATTTGTAGACAACATGACTATATGAAAAACAAATGTACACAAATCCTAGTACAACTATAAGGAACAGTCCTAGCCGGGGAGCGTACATGTAGTATGATGCAACACAAATATAATGCAAATGTTAACTGTTGTAAATCAATTTTCTTATTATCTGTATCATGCTTGAGAATGGCCTCACAACTTTTATACTTACTTTGTCAACAAAAGAAAATAAATAACCAATCTGGAAAAATATATAACTGTATATTTTGCTAAGAGGTCAAGAGCAAACACTAGTACTGGACAAGGGACCTGGATAGTTAATACACAGTACTGTCAGTCTACATTTTTTATTTTTCATTCAAAATCTAGTAATAGAGCATCAATTCTTTAAGACCTTAAAGTATATAACTACAGCTTCCTTAAATGTTGGCTTTTCATTAAATATTATTAGTTATTTGTATTAAGACAGTTCTGATCTGGATGAAGACTGTATGACAACAGTCTCTCTGTAAACATAAGAGACTGAGTTACACCAGCTTTCTTACTTTCTTCCATTATTTAATATTGTGTACATTAGTATTTTGGTGCATGTATTTTTAATTCCAAAATTAAAATATATTTTATTAAATACTTGATCTGACAAAGGAAATGCCAAATTTACTGACAGCTGTAGGAGAAGACGTACTTTTTTTGACATTTTTTGTTATTTATAATGTCCTCATAATAATTGCTTGTGCCTTGTTATAATCTCTGCTCAGTGCTTATAAATGCATTTATAATAACTGTGGTATGTTTTCTACTGTTTTGCTATAAACAATAATTAATTAATAACATGAAATCAAGTCAGCAATAAAACAAATCAGATTTTTAAATGAATTTACCATAACAGCATTTTATTTAATAATAAACAAGGGATAATCGGTAACATTAGGGGTTATGTTTGGGTTTTTGATCATAACCATCTTGTTATATGTTAAAAACATGGATATAAACAACACTTAAGTAGTTATGACTGGAAAAACATAAGTGTATTTCTTTGCAGAATGTGAAACTTAGCTGTTCCAGTCTTTTACTAGTTAGTAAAAACTAAGAGAAGATTCTAGCCAAACTATAATTTCCCCTGAGTGACCCCTCAAATCTCTTGCATTAGAGGCACATGGGATACATGTAAATGACTCTTATGAACATAAGGTGTTTCAGCTATATGGCAATTCTAAATGCTCATAACATTTTATGTCGTTCAATGGACAAATTCAGGCCAATAAAGCCAAACACAACAAGCTATGGACATGCATGTTTCATCCTTGTTAAAGCCTAATCAGCATATCACAAGTAGACTGTTTTTCCAAGCATTAGAAACACAGGGGTCTTATAACAAGTTGCCAGACCATTACGGTGTCTGCAAAATATTCCAACTAACAAACTAAAACAATGAGTGAAAAGGTCACACAGAAAAAACAATCAGTAAACAATCAGTAAGAACTAAGAGAAAATTCTAGCCAAACTAGAATTTCCACTGAGTGACCACTCAAATCTCTTGTATTAAAGGCACATGAGATATATGCAAATGACCCTTACGAACATCAGGTGTTTTAGCTATATGGCGATTCTGAATGCCCATAACATTTTCCTTTTTAAGTCTCTTAGTTTTATTGATTTTTTTGTTCCCATAACTAGTAAAAGATTAAAACAAAGAGTTGGACTGCAAAGTGCTTTACAGCTTTGAAAGCCATGAAACACTTACTGTCATCACACAGAAAGCAGCCAGAAGCTAAGGGATTCTTTGATGGACCAACAGCTTTAACAGCAGTTTAGCAATTCAGTTTGCATTTTCCCAGTGGAAATTTTAAAAGCTTTTTAAGCTGAGTTCATAGTACTGTTCCTCAATGGATACTATGTATGGTCTAGAATGAAAATAGAGCATAAAAGCTATTATTATGTAGAGAGCTGTGATTATGCTCTGAAACTGGAAAAAGATAAAGTTGTCAAGTTCTTCCTAGCATGAGACCAATCTTAAGGAATGAGAATTCTTAACACAAGGATTATGAGCAGGTCACCAGTCATAACCTGCTTATTATGTGTTTGAGATATGAATCCCAAGAAATTCATCTCAAGAGCAAAGCTTGAGAGGTCAATCTTTGCATCCATGCTTAGAACAAATAGCTTTATCTGATCAATGTACTACAAGTTACGAAAAAAAGTTAAATGTTTTGCTGGCTTTCAAAACCCTAAAGCACGTAACAAGCACTATCAGAAAGACAGTGTAACTCAGTCTCTTATGTTTGCTATCATCTTCCATGCCTCTCAACTGTCCAGACTTTCACAGAATGCCTACATTTTTACCTCATATGCTTAGACTGTTCCTCATAAAATCCGTGGTTTTCTGACAAATCACTGAGAATTGAAGTTAGTTTCAGACTTTGTATCCTTCAGAAAATGCAGGTAAACACAAATCCTGTTATTCTAGCAACTTTCTAAGTTTATGAGAGAAAGTCATCTGTTGCTGGCCCAGTCAGCAGGGGAAAAGTGTTGTTTGTTGGTTAGTATTGGCAGACATGACTGCCTAGTACAAGACATGACCTTAACAAGTTAAGCAGGGGAACTTAACAGTTGGTAGGGTTGAGACATGTTTTATAACAGGGCTAAACTGATTTGTCTTTTTCTGGATATCAGAGTGTAAAAACCATGCTCCATGCACTACAAAAGCTTAATAAGGGCACAAAGGAGTTGTTAAGATTGAGTCTCCCACTAGGGACTAACAGTGGGCATTGTCAGCAGGTAAAGAACAATAGCAGAAGGGAAAGCAGCTTTTAAATACTCAACAAAATGCAGAGGAACAACTAGCTAGCAAATGCACACTGTTGAAATGAGCACACAACAGCAGAAATGAAAATAACGGTGGTACGAGGCACGGCTCCAAACAACATAAATCGTAGTAAAAACTTTTAATACCAGGTTAGCGCTTTCACCACATAATGTGGCTTCTTCAGACCATAAACACAAATTAGTACAAAGCAAAAAAACTCTATATACTTACATATAATGTCTCATACATTCAAATCATTAATTAAGCTTCTCACTTAGCCTTACGTACCACACGCAAAGTAAGTGATGTCAGCAACCTTATCCACTCTCAGTTGAAATGCATAGTCAATAAACTTTACAACTTAATCTCGTCTTATGTATAATAAACCATCTCTCTATTTATGCCCAATGTGTGCGAGCGGATACTTTTACAAGTTTGCATGCCAGCCTTGCCAGAATAGTTAACAGCAGGTCCATTAAAACAGTAAACGCAGCATAGCTATGTTAAAAACTTACATCTTAATCTGTCAAACTAGTAAATTAAACCAATAAATAAATCTCTAAGAACAGAACGTCATCCAAGGAATAAATTTAATTTTCCTACTGAAGACAAGCTCTGGCCATTATTTAACCATACACTATCCTCTTATAATAATCGCCATACCTGTTAGCAAACTAGTTTACTAGATCAATAGAAGATCACTGAATACACTTTACCTTCAAAATGACGGATATAACTTCCCTATTAAAAGTATCTGCTAACACTTCTTTTCATTGTGTGCATACGCAGAATAGATGACGTCAGCAACCTTATCAACTTTACTTTAAAGGCATAGTCGTACAGTTTATATGAACTTTTGTGCAATTGAAGCAACATTCACATTAACAACTAATATCTAATATAAAAGAGCCCCTGCAAACTAATATATCAATATTCTGATAGCTTATACAATATCTATCTTTAAAACATAAAAAGGAATATTGATATTAAAGACATGTGAAATATATGAACATACTAGTACATAAGGCTAGTAAGCCACTAAGGGCAGTATAATCTCAAGAAGCAGGTTTAACTTTGCCTACTAAATAAATGGAATCTCAGATACAATATCAATATAACTAAACAGTAATTATGAAATATTAACTATGGCATCACCTATTATCTTAAAGAAACAAGTGCTTCAACATATTTACTTGGATCATATCTAATGAGTGTGACTTGTGCCCAATATTTCTACAGAAAGGTGTAGTGTATATCATAGTATAATAAATATAATACATCTATTATAGTCATATACTTATATTATTGTTATCATCACTATCAAGACTTTATAAATCCTTAAATACTAAAATACAAATTCTAGTGACAAACATTAATCCAAGACCCTACCTTTCACCAGAATAAATCATGCTTAAAACAGACAAATTAAAAATATATATTATGTTTAGACGTAGATGGTCATGATCAAATCATGGCAAATCCATAATGGTGCTTAAGCACAGTGTGTTGATACATACATACTAAAACAATCTCATATTGTACTACCATTTACAACGGACTATTCCATGAAAAGTCTACATACTCCTAGGCTACTTTCTACATCAAAGAAAACCAAAAAAGGGTCAAATCATGACAGACACACAACAATATATAGACATAATTAATTAGTACATTAATATAAGAGCAAATACTTTATTGTACTACCATGTATAATATTATTTCCTAGGTAGCCCACGTGCTTCCAAAGCACATTTTATGGAGAGCTTAACATTCAGTCCAAACTCTTTGTCTGCTCTTAACTTAAGTATCCACCTTAACTCACTTCTTTCTGTAAGGTTTTTGCCATTCTCTGTCCTTGGTCCAACTATAACTTGTTCCAGCACCATAAACTTTAAGTCATGATATTTCCCACTTCCTTCAATATATTTGGAGAGGGCACTCATTGAGTCCCTATTTCTTATACTATTTATATTGTGCTAAATATATTTTTACTATTGCATATGGCTGAAACCCTTATTCTATATACCACTCCTGTGCCTGGATGGATAAACTCATTAGTTTGTCTCATAAATGGACACATACTACACTGGGCACATATCCTTGTCCCTTCTTGGATGTTCCTTGTTGATTTGGGCATATCCTTAGGATAGCATAACATACGTTTAAGGTTTTTTTTTTATTTTTAAAACAAAATCTGTGTGGTTCCCCTACTACTTCTTCGATCTTTTTATCTATCATGAATAGTGGCCAATGTTTATAGAACACATCCCTGACCTTATTAACATCGCTAGTATATGAAATAGATATATTAACAGCTTTATTCATGTCCTCATTAGAGCCCCGATTCGACTCACCTTATGTCCTGGAAGAAAAATAGGGTTTCACTCTATCTGTCCTAATCATCTTTACATCTTCTAATACAGGAATAACTTTTCCTTCCCTATATCCATGCTGATATAAATTCTTTTCCAATTCAAATAATCCTTCCGTAAAGGCACCTTCTTTATTACATAGGCGTGAGACTCTTATTCCTTGTCCTTTCACTACATTCCTAAAAGTAAGCTTCAGGTGCATGCTTGATCTATTTAAAAACATATTTCTATGAAATTATTTTCGATACATCTTTGTGTCAAATGAGCCATATTCAGTTTTAGAGACAAAAATATCCAAGAATGCTATGCCTTCAGTTGAGTGATTAACTGTGATTTGCAAAAAATTTATAGTGCTTTGTATTATCCGTACAAATTCTTTCAACTGGGGGAGTGTACTCCCCCCTGACCAAAAAGATATCATCTACAAAACGATGATAGAATTTCACATTATAGGTTCATAGGTTCATAGGTAGGTACTAGGTTATCTGCCAGAGGGCATTTATAAGCCTAGCCAGAGTGTATCGGCTTTCATCGCCCCATTGATTAATTAATTGATCCTCTGTCAAGCAGAGACAATGAAGTGATCCCAGGGGTGAATTTTCTGTTACCCATCTACTCGTCAAGGTTTCTCTTGAAGAGTGTTAGTGAGGGGCTCTACCTAATGTAGTTTAGAATTTTGTTCCAAAGCATAGGGAGTCTCTGTGACAGGAATCTATCCCTCCAGCATGTTCTATTTATTGTTGTGGTGAGGTTTAGCTCACTAGAGCGCGTGGCTCTCAGTGATGTTGATTTCTTTAGGTGGAGCATGTCCATCAATTCTGAGTTGGACATGGCTTTGTAAGTCAGGCAGAGATCACCTCTGAGTAAACGATATGCCACTGAGTACAGCCAGAGTATTTTCAGTTGGGCTGCATAGGACATATGTTTGAGGCCAGTAATCCTCTTGGTGAGGTACTTTTGTGGTCTTTCCAGCTGTTGGAAGTGTCTTGTGAGGTACATCCCAAATGGGGCATTGTACTCTATGATGGGTCTAATGCGTGACGAGTAGAGGGGCACTATAACCTCTTTATTTCTAGATGCGAACCCTTTAGTAATTAGATGGGCCACATAGAAGGATTTCCTAACTACTTTGGCAATATGATTGTCAAAGGAGAGATTACTATCTACCTGGGTCCCCAGATCTCTTATTACCTCTTCTGTATTAAAGGGGCTACTACTTATGTGGTAATTTGTGGGTGTTTTGTTTTTCCCAGACGGGATGACCTTGCATTTTTTGGCATTTAGCTTGAGGCCATGACTTTGACACCAGGTGCCCGTCTCAGTAAGGCCCTTTTGGAGGATGTCTGTGTCAGCCGAAGAGTCAGTTATGGCTCCCAGTTTGCAGTCATCAGTGAACTTGGTTAGCCATAGTCCTCCTGTGTTTGCCTGTACTTCTGAAAAATATATGCCAAACAGTAGGGGTCCCAGGACCGAGCCTTGTGGGATACCACTTGTGACTGGTTTAGAGTCAGACCAGGAGCCCGCTATTCTTACTGTGTGAGTTCTGTCTGTAAGCCATTTGGCAACCCATCTTGTGAAGTAGGGGTTTATGTTCAGACTGGTGAGTTTTTCTGTAATAACGAAGTGGAGAATGGTGTCGAAAGACTTGACAAGGTCAAGGTAGGCTGTGTGAACCACCTTTTCCTCATCTATGGCCTTGATGACTGTCTTGAAGAAGTCAACCAGGTTTAGTAGGCATGATCTGCCCTTAACAAAGCCAAACTGGGTTGGATCAAGTGTTTGGAGGTTCCCAATGTCTTTGTTAATGCGTTCCATGATGATGCGCTCCATTGCTTTGCAGACCAGACTAGTTTAGTTTATAGGGCACTAGTTACTGGGGTCAGTTGTGGCCCCTCCTTTGTGGAGTGGAATAACCATTGCTGTGCGCCATTCTATAGGTACGTAGCCTGTGGAGAGGCTGAGGTTGAACAGTGTGTTTAGGTAGGGGGATTAGTTTGTTCTGTAGTTCGTGCAAGATGCAGCCTGGGACACCATCTGGCCCCATTGACACTGTGTTTTTTGGCTTTTGAAAGGGCTATTTTCACCTGTGCATCTGTGATTTCTGGGACACTACACTTTTCCAGTATTGTTGTGGGCCCTTTTGGGGGTGATAGGGGGGTGATGTTTGCACTGAATCTATCTGCCAGGATGTTGGCAATATCAGTAGGTTCAGTATATTTTGTGCTATTTTGTACTAGTTCAGTGCATATCTGTGAGTTGCCACTTAGATTCTTAACATAGCTAAAGAAGGCTTTGTGGTTATCTTTTGAATCCTTGGCTAGTTTTCTTTCAAAGTTAGCCTTGGATGATTTTATGAGGGACCTTAGTTTCTTACTGATACTGATCAGGGATGTCTTTCCTTCTTGGGATTTGCTTTTTTTCTGAACAAGTTTCCTCCTTCTGTTGTATAGCCTGTTTATGGCAGGGATCCGCCAGACTGGTTTCCTTCTCTTAGAGGAGTGACTCTTGGTTTAGCTAGGGATGGCATGATCCATCTATCCTTGTAGGTGCTCATAGAGTGCATTTGTAAAGGTTTCTGCATCTTGGGCAGCATTATCCTTTAGCATGGGGGCTGTGAAACTTACCACCTCTGTCTTAAGTAAGGTGAAGTTTGCTTTAGAAAAGTTTTTTTACTGTGGTTTCCTTAGTTGGGGGTGGTGGTGGGGTGTGGACTTCCAGAATGATTAGTTTATGGTCTGATCTAACCAGTGACAGGTTGACCTCCGGTGTGGAACACCTGTCGCTCATGTTTGTGATGACCAGGTCCAATATGTTTTCACCTCTGGTAGGGGAGTTTACCAGCTGATCCAGGGCATTTGAGTTGATGAATTCTAGGAAGTGCTGGGCCTGGGAGTTTGTACTCGAGTAGTTTTCCCAGTTAATGGTAGGATAATTGAAATTGCCATTTATCAGGGTGTTCGGTAGGACCTTCATGTTTTCCAGTGTCTCCAGAAAGGCAGAGTGGTGGTCCTGGGTCATGGAGGGTGATCTGTAGCAGGCCACAATTTTCATTGCAGATTTGTTCAATGTCAGTTGCACATGGATGATCTCAGAGATATGCTGCGCCACTAACCTGGAGGTGTAGGTATCCTTGATGAATATGGAAACACCCACTCTTTTTGTGTTTCGGTCCATGTTCTGTGGCCGAAATGTGTGGTACAAGTTGTAGCCTGGTAGTGCTGGGGTGCTCTGTGGAGCCTTGAACCAGGTTTCAGTTACTGCACAGATGTTGATGTTCTCCATACTGAGGAGTGCTTTGAGCGCATGCATTTTGAAATTTAAACTCCTGGCGTTGAGTAGCATAACCCTCAGTTTTTTGTTAATTGTGCTGTTTTCAGAGGTGGGTTTGACTTTTGAGCCTTGCCTAAAAAAGGCACTATGGGGGCAGCAAGAGCCTTGGCCAGTATTCAAAAGCCTAGGGGTGACAGGTGCAAGCCATCTCTTGTGAAGCAACATGGCTTGTCGAGCATGTCGTCCCAGGCTGACAGATACTGTATTCCCTTTGAATGATACCAGAAGCTTAGTCAATTGTTAAAATTGATCATTTTTTCTCTATACTGAGGTATCATTCTTGGTGAGGGCAGGATGCTTCTCAGGGTCAGGGTCATACCAGCCTGGGCTACATGATCAGAGAGCTCTTCCATGTCTCTTTTCATGTAGTCCAGGGAAGTATGTCTCAGGTCATTCACAACAACATGAACAATGACAGAGTCATATTTGTACTTGTTCTGGAGTGACCTGAGTGATTGTGTTATGTGGCAGATTCTGGCTCCCTACAGGCAGCTAACAGTAACCTTCTGCTTGTCCAGCCTAGTGAGTGGGACGTCAGTGTGCCTGACTATAAAGTCACCTATTACTAGTGTGTTAGGTATGTTATTTCACCTTAAGGGCTGTGATTGTGTGGCACACTGATTTTGTGTTCTATGTGTTGTCTAGTTTGTGATGGGAGGTGCAGGTTGTTTGGGTATCTGCTTTGGAGGTCTCTGATACTTTTGCAAGTTTTTATTTAGAGCCTCTGAGTATGATTTTGTGTATTTATGTGTATTTTTGCCAGTGCTGGTTTAGTAGGACTATGTGTGGCTGAACGTGTGTTGCAAGTGTTAACCTTCGCATCTTGACTGTCTGTTCCAGTCTTGGGTGGAGACAGCTTAGCCTCCAGTTTGGCTGTATAATTGCATCCTTTGCATATGTTAGTGTTTTGTGGTAGGAGAAGAGGGTTGTCTGTGTACATGAGGCAGTTGTCATATTGCCTCAGGATACCCAGATTCACCAGCTGGACTGGAGAGTATACCTGAAATTGCCCTTTGGTCATGCCTGAATAGTAGGGTGGGCTGCTTAGTAGCTTGTATGGTGAGGGGTAAATAAAAAGCCTTGCCCTGCTGGGCAATCTAGTGTCAGGGTATATTAGTGCTTGCTATTAGGTCTGAGCAAGTGCTGGGCTGTAGGATGCTTTTTGATTGCTTAGGTTTATCTTTATATAGGTTCATAGGTTCATAGGAAGGTACTAGGCTATCTGCCAGAGGGCATTTATAAGCCTAGCTAGAGTGTGCCAGCTTTCGCCAACCCATTGATTAATTAACTGAGCCCCTGTCAAGAAGAGCCAATGAAGTGATCCCAGTGGTGTATTTTCTGTTACCCATCCACTCGTCAAGGTTTTTCTTGAAGAGTGTTAGTGAGGGGCTCTGCCTAATATAGTTAGGATTTTGTTCCAAAGCATGGGGAGTCTCTGTGACAGGAATCTATCCCTCCAGCATGTCCTATTTATTGTTGTGGTGAGGTTTAGCTCACTAGAGGGAATGGCTCGCAGTGACTTGGATTTCTTTAGGTGGAGCATGTCCATCAATTCTGAGTTGGACATGGCTTTGTAAGTCAGGCAGAGATCACCACTGAGTAAGCGATATGCCACTGAGTACAGCCAGAGTTTTTTCAGTCGGGCTGCATAGGACATATGTTTAAGGCCAGTAATCCTCTTGGTGAGGTACTTTTGTGGTCTTTCCAGCTGTTGGAAGTGTCTTGTGAGGTACATCCCAAATGGGGCATTGTACTCTATGATGGGGCCAATGCATGACGAGTAGAGTGGCACTATAACCTTTTTATTTCTAGATGTGAACACTTTAGTAATTATATCGGCCACATAGAAGGATTTCCTAACTACTTTGGCAATATGATTGTCAAAGGAGAGATTACTATCTACCTGGGTCCCCAGATCTCTTATTACCTCAGCTAGCTAGCAAACAGCTCAGCAAGCTCCTGCCTGGTGCCCTGCAGAGTTCTACAGCAGCAGAGAGACAAAAGAGAGAATTTGGAGTGATTAAGTATCATTTTTCTGCGTTTTCTTGCTGCCTTTAGCTAATTCCGCATAAAACGCCAATTTTCTAGAGTTTCTGTGATTTAAAAAGCTTGTTTCAGCTACATATTGTACTTATTTTACTGCCTGCACTCTAACAAAGTTGTTTTTGTGTTTAAATTACCTGTTTAACTGTTTTAGGCTACAAACTCAAGTGTGATAGCCATTTCTGTGCATTTAAAGTGTTTTTTTGATTGTATCTGCTTTATTTCCTGAAAAAAAAAAAAAATATATATATATATATATATATATATATATATATATATATATATATATATATATATATATATATATATATATATATACTTGTATTCCCGCCTTTCTAAGCTAGTTTAGTCCAGTTTTCAGGTTAGTGCTTAATTCAGGGCTGTGTTACAAGTTTCTGTGTTTGCCCATACCTTATTTGGATAGAAGGAAATTTCTCTGTTCACTGTGAGAGAGGGAGCTTTCAGCAGCCTATCTTTCCCTGGATGAGTGGTTTCAGCCCAGAAATTAGTAGTTTATTGGCCATTTTGGGCTAATTTATATTTCTTTCATTTCCCTGCTATAAAACCTGCATTTGTATGGTTTTGCACGCCGGGCAGCGCTGGTTAGTTAGGGTATAACTATTCCCGGCTCTACAAAGTCTACTCTTCAATTTTTCCCTTGGAACTAGACATACTTTCAACTTAAGCACTCAAATCATTCACTTCTTATCCTTGCACTTGCCCAAAACTCATAGCAAGCACTAATAAACCTTAGTACTAGACCCCCCTATACTGTAGAGAAGGACAAGGCTCTCTATTCAACCTTACCAGCCAATCAGTAAAACAGTTCACTGTACCTATCCAGGCATGTCCAAAGGGCAGTTTCAGGTGTACTCTCCAGTCCAACTGGTGAATCTAGGCATTTTGAGGCAATGTTACAATTGCCTCATGTACACAGACAACCCTATCCTCCTTGCACCAAACACTAATACATGCGAGAGATGCAATTATAAAGCCAAACTGGAGGCTAAGCACTCTCAACCCAAGACTGGACCAGGCAGTCAAGAGGAGAAAAGAATTACTTGCATCACACCACCAGTCTCACATAGACCTATGAAACCAGCACTGGCAAAAAACACACATAAATACACAAAAACATACTCAGAGGCTCTAAATAAAAATCTGCAAAAGCAACAGAGACCTTCAAAGCAGACATTCAAGCAACCTCCAGCTCCCATCACAAACCATGAAACACATACTTCACAAAACCAGTGTGCCACACTATCACAGCCCTTTAGGCAAAATAACATACCCAACACACTAGTAATAGGTGACTCTATAGTCAGGCACACTGACGTCCCACTCACTAGGCTGAACAAGGAGAAGGTTACTGTTAGTTGCCTGTCAGGTGCCAAGATTCGCCACATAACACAAGCACTCAGGTCACTCCAGAAGAAGTACTAATATAACTCTGTCATTGTCCATGTTGGTGTGAATGACCTGAGCCATACCTCCCTGGACTACATGAAAAGAGACATGGAGGAGCTCTCTGATCACGTAGCCCAGGCTGTTATGACCCTGACCCTGAGTAGCTTCCTGCCCTCACCAAGAATGATACCACGGTATAGAGAAAAAATGATCAACTTCAACAATTGGCTAAGCTTCTGGTGTCATTCAAAGGGGATCCAGTATCTGTCAGCCTGGGATGCCATGATCAACAAGCCACGCTGCTTTGCAAGAGACGGCTTGCACCTGTCACCCTTAGGCTTTCGAATACTGGCCAAGGCTCTTGCCACCCCCATTGTGTCTTTTTTAGGCAAGGCTCAAAAAACAAACCCACAGCCATAAATAGCACAAGTAACAAAAAACTGAAGGTAATGCTGCTCAATGCCAGAAGTCTAAACCTCAAAATGCATGCACTCGAGGCACTCCTCAGTATGAAGAAAATCGATATATGTGCAGCAACAGAAACATGGTTTAAGGCTCCAGGGAGCACCCCAGCACAACCAGGCTACAACTCATACCATACATTTCTGCCACAAAACCTGTACCAAAATACAAAAGGCAGGGGAGTATCCATATTCATCAAGGATACCCATACCTCCAGGTTAGTGGCACAGCATGATGCTTCAGAGATCATCCACGTGCAACTAACAATGGGCAAAACTGCTATTCAAATTATAGCTTGCTGCAGATCACCCACCATGTCCCAGGACCCCCAATCCACATTCCTGGAAACACTGAGAAACAAAAAGGTCCTACCAAACACCCTGATATTGGGTGATTTCAATTATCCAAACATTAACTGGGAGAACTACTCAAGTACGAACTCCCTGGCCCAACATTTCCTAGAATTTATAAACTCAAATGCCCTGGATCAACTGATTAACACCCCCACCAGAGGGGACAACATATTGGACCTGGTCATCACCAACATGGGCGACCGGTATTCCACACCAGAGGTCAACCCCTCACTGGTTAGATCTTACCATAAACTAATCACTCTAGATATTCACATTCCACCACCACCCCCGGTCAAATAAACCACCATGAAAAACTTTTCAACAGCAAACTTCACGTTACTTAAGACCGAGGTGGGAAGTTTCAAAGCCCCCATGCTAAAGGATAACGCTGTCCAAGTTGCAAAATTCTTTACTAATGCACTCTACAGGCACCTACAAAAATGCATGGATTGTGCTATCCCAAACAAAACCAAGACTCATTCCTCCAAGAAAAGGAAACCAGTCTGGTGGACCCCTGCCATAAAGAAACTATACAATAGAAGGAGGAAACTAGTACAGAAAAAGAGAAAAATCCCAAGAAGGGAAGATATCCCTGATCAGTATCAGCAAGAAACTACATTCCCTCATAAAATCATCCAAGGCTAGCTTCGAAAGAAAAAATGCCATGGACTCCAAAGATAACCACAAGGCATTCTTTAGCTATGTCAAGAATCTAAGTGGCAATTCCCAGATCTGCTTGGAGTTAGTGCAAAATGGCACAAAATACACTGAACCGACCGATATAGCCAACATCCTGGCAGACAGGTTCAGTGCAAACTTTACCCCCCTCTCACCCCCAAAAGGGCCCATAACTATACCAGAAGAATGTAGTGCCCCTGAAATCACAGACACTCAGGTTAAAACAGACCTTTCCAAAGCCAAAAACACAGCATCAATGGGACCGGACAGTGTCCCAGACTGCGTCCTACACAAGCTCAAAGATGAACTAACCCCTCACCTAAACACACTGTTTAAACTCAGCCTCTCCACAGGCTACATGCCCACAGAGTGGTGCGCAGCAACGGTTATTCCACTCCACAAAGGTGGAGCCACAACAGACCCCGGGAACTATCGTCCTATAAGCCTGACTAGCTTGGTCTGCAAAACTATGGAGTGCATCATCATGGATCTCATTAACAGAGACAGTGGAAACCTCCAAACACTGGACCCAACCCAGTTCAGCTTTGTTAAGGGTAGATCATGACTCCTAAACCTGGTGGACTTCTTTGAGGCAGTTAACAAAGTTATAGATGAGGGAAAGGTGGTCCACACAGCGTACCTAGACCTCGCAAAGGGCTTCAACACTATTCTTCACTCAAGTATTATAGACAAGCTCACCAGCCTGAACATAAACCCCTATGTCATGAGATGGGTTGCCAACTGGCTCATGGACAGAACCCACATGGTAAGAGTTGCAGGAGCTAGGTCTGACTATAAACCTGTTACAAGTGGCGTTCCCCAAGGCTCAGTCCTAGGACCCCTCCTGTTCGTATATACTTCTCAGAGGTACAGGAGGACTATAGCTCACCAGGTTTGCAGACGACTGCAAACTAGGGGCTATAATTGACTCTCCAGCTTACACAGATATCCTCCAAAAGGGTCTCACTGAGACAGACACCTGGCGTCAAAACCATGGTCTCAAGCTAAATGCCAAATGTGCATAGTCATCCCCTTTGGAAAAAACAAAGTACCCACAAACTACCATATAGATGGTAGCCCCCTAAATACAGAAGACGTAATAAGGAATCTGGGGACCCAAGTAGATAGTAACCTCTCCTTTGATAATCACATTGCCAAAGTGGTTAGACAATCCTTCTATGTGGTCCACCTAATTACAAAAGGGTTTGCATCCAGATTGAAAGATGTCATTGGGCCCCTCTACGCATCACTCATCAGACCCATCATAGAGTACAATGCCCCATTTGTAATGTACCTTACAAGACACCTGCAACAACTGGAAAGACCATGGAAGTTCCTCACCAAAAGGATCACTGGCCTGGAGCAGATGCCCTATGCAGCTCGACTGAAGAAACTGCAGCTGTACTCAGTTGCATACCGCCTACTCAGAGGTGATCTCTGCCTAACATACAAGGCCATGTCCAACCCAAAATTGATAGACATGCTCCACCTAAAGAAAACCATATCCACTCGAGCCACACACTCCAAGGATCTAAACCTCACCACAACAATAAATAGGACATGCTGGAGGGATAGATTCCTGTCCCAGAGACTTCCCATGCTCTGGAACAAGATTCCAATCTACATTAGGCAGAGCTCCTCGCTAACCCTCTTCAAGAGAAACATTGACGAGTGGATGGGAAACAGAAAGTTTACCCCAAGGATCACTTCAATGGCTCTGCTGGAGAGAGGCACAGGGAACTAATCTAAGGGGGTGACGAAAGCCAACGCATTCTGGCTAGGTTTATAAATGCCTTCGAGCAGATAGCCTAGTACCTACCTATGAACCTATGAACCTCTTCTGTATTAAGGGGGCTGCCACCTATGTGGTAATTCATGGGTGTTTTGTTTTTCCCAAATGGGATGACTATGCATTTTTGGCATTTGGCTTGAGACCAGGACTTTGACACCAGGTGTCCATCTCAGTAAGGCCTTTTTGGAGAATGTTTGTGTCAGCCAGAGAGTCAGTTATGGCTCCCAGTTTGCAGTCATCGGCGAACTTGGTTAGCCATAGTCCTGCTGTGTTTGCCTGTACTTTAGAAAGTATATGCCGAACAGTAGTGGTCCCAGGACTAAGCCTTGTGGGACACCACTTGTGACTGGTTTAGAGTCAGACCTGGAGCCTGCTATTCTTACCGTGTGAGTTTTGTCTGTAAGCCAGTTGGCAGCCCATCTCATGATGTAGGGGTTTATGTTCAGGCTGGTGAGTTTTTCTATAATTCCTGAGTGGGAAATGGTGTCAATAGCCTTGGCAAGGTCAAGGTAGGCTGTGTGAACCACCTTACCCTCATCTATGGCCTTAGTGACTGTCTCAAAGAAGTCAACCAGGTTTAGTTGACATGATCTGCCCATAACAAAGCCAAACTGGGTCGGATCAAGTGTTTGGAGATTCGCAATGCCTTTGGTAATGAGTTCCATGTTGATGCACTCCATAGCCTTGCAGACCAGGCTAGTCAGGCTTATGGAGCGATAGTTACCAGGGTCAGTTGTGGCCCCTCCTTTGTGGAGTGGAATAACCATTGCTGTGAGCCATTCTATGGGCACATAGACTGTGGAGATGATGAGGTTAAACAGTGTATTTAGGTGGGGGGTTAGTTCGTTCTGTAGTTCATGCAGGACGCAGCCTGGGACACCATCTGGCCCCACTGATGCCATGCTTTTGGCTTTTGAAAGGGCTGTTTTCACCTGTGCGTCTGTGATTTCTGGGACACTACACTTTTCTGGTATTGCTGTGGACCCTTTCGGGGGTGAGAGGGGGGTGAAGTTTGCACTGAATCTATCTGCCAGGATGTTGGCAATATCAGTAGGTTCAGCATATTTTGTGCTATTTTGCACTAGCTCAGAGCATATCTGCGAGTTGCCACTTAGATTCTTGGCATAGCTAAAGAAAGCTTTGTGATTTTCTTTTGAATCCTTGGCTATTTTTCTTTCGAAGTTTGCCTTGGATGATTTTATGAGGGACCTTAGTTTCTTACTGATACTGATCAGGGATGTCTTTCCTTCTTGGGATTTGCTTTTTTTCTGAACTAGTTTCCACCTTCTATTGCATAGCCTGTTTATGGCAGGGGTCCACCAGACTGATTTCCTTCTCTTTGGAGAGTGAGTCTTGGTTTTGCTAGGGATGGCATGATCCATGTATCCTTGTAGGTGCTCATAGAGTGCATTTGTAAAGGTTCCTGCATCTTGGACAGTTATCCTTTCGCGTGAGGGCTGTGAAACTTACCACCTCTGTCTTAAGTAAGGTGATGTTTGTATAGAAAGGTTTTTCTCTGTGGTTTTCTTGGTTGGGGGTGGTGATGTGGTGTGGACATCCAGAGTGATTAGTTTATGGTCTGATCTAACCACTGACAGGCTGACCTCCAGTGCAGAATACCTGTCGCCAATGTTGGCGATGACTGACCAGTCCAATATGTTTTCACCTCTGGTAGGGGAGTTCACCAGCTGATCCAGGGCATTTGAGTTGATAAATTCCAGGAAGCACTGGACCTGGGAGTTTGTACTTGAGTAGTTTTCCCAGTTAACGGTAGGGTAATTGAAATCGCCCAATATCAGGGTGTTTGGTAGAAAATTCATGTTTTCCAGTGTCTCCAGAAAGGCAGAGTGGTGGTCCTTGGCCATGTAAGGTGATCTGTAGCAGGCCACAATTTGCATTGCAGATTTGCCTGATGTTAGTTGCACATGGATGATCTCAGAGGTATCATGCTGCACCACTAACCTGGAGGTGTAGGTATCCTTGATGAATATGGATACACCGCCTCCTTTTGTGTTTCTGTCCATGTTCTGTGGCCAAAATGTGTGGTATAAGTTGTAGCCCAGTGGTGCTGGGGTGCTCTGTGGAGCCTTGAATCAGGTTTCAGTTACTGCACAGTTGTCGATGTTCTCCATACTGAGGAGTGCTTCGCGTGCATTTTGAGATTTAAACTCCTGGCGTTGAGTAGCATAACCCTCAGTTTTTTGTTAATTGTGCTGTTTTCAGAGGTGGGTTTGACTTTTGAGCCTTGCCTAAAAAAGGCACTATGGCCGCAGCAAGAGCCTTGGCCAGTATTCAAAAGCCTAGGGGTGACAAGTGCAAGCCATCTCTTGCGAAGCAACGTGGCCTGTCGAGCATGTCATCCCAGGCTGACAGACACTGGATCCCCTTTGAATGACACCAGAAGCTTAGCCAATTGTTGAAATTGATCATTTTTTTCTTTATACTGTGGTATCATTCCTGGCGAGGGCAGGATGCTACTCAGGGTCAGGGTCATACCCACCTGGGCTACATGATCAGAGAGCTCTTCCATGTCTCTTTTCATGAAGTCCAGGGAGGTACATCTCAGGTAATTCATACCAACATGAACAATGACAGAGTCATATTTGTACTTATTCTGGAGTGACCTGAGTGCTTGTGTTATGTGGTGGATTCTGGCTCCTGACAGGCAGCTAACAGTAACCTTCACCTTGTCCAGCCTAGTGAGTGAGACATCAGTGTGCCTGATTATAGAGTCACCTATTACTAGTGTGTTAGGTATGTTATTTCTCCTTAAGGGTTGTGATTATGCAGCACGCTGATTTTGTGTTTTATGTGTTGTCTGGTTTGCAACGGGAGGTGCAGATTTTTTGGGTGTCTGCTTTGGAGGTCTTTGATGCTTTTGCAGGTTTTTATTTAAAGCCTCTGAGTATGATTTCATGTATTTATGTGTATTTTTTGTCAGTGCTGGTTTAGTATGTTTATGTGAGCTGGAGATGTATTGCAAGTGTTAACCTTTCCTCATGACTGCCTGTTCCAGTCTTGGGTGGAAAGAGCTTAGCCTCCAATTTAGCTATATAATTGCATCTCTCACATATGTTAATGTTTTGTGGTAGGAGGAGAGGGTTGTCTCTGTACATGAGGCAGTTGTAAAATTGCCTCAGGATACCCAAGTTCACCAGCTGGACTAGAGAGTATACCTGAAATTGCCCTTTGGTCATGCCTGAATAGTAAGGTGAGCTGCTTAGTCGCTTGGTTGTTGAGGGGTGAATAATGAGCCTTGCCCTACTGGGCAATCAAGTGTCGGTGTATATTAGTGCTTGCAATTAGGTCTGAGCAAGTGCTGGACTGTAGGATACTTTTTAAGTGCTTAGGTTGAGCGTTAGACTACTTTCATGAGAAAAACTGAAGAGGAGACTTGGTGGAGCCGGGAATAATTTAGACCTAGCTAACCAGCACTGCCCAGATGTACAAAACCGTGCAAATGTGGTTTTTACAGCAGAGAAATTAGCCCAAAATGGTCTATAAAGTAATAACTTCTGGGCTGGAACCACTCCTCCAGGGAGAGATGGCTGCTCAAAGCTCCTTCTCTCACAGGTGAACAGAGAAACCTCCTTCTATCCAAGTAAGGTATGGGCAACTCAGAAACTTGTAACACAGCCCTGAATTCAGCACTAGCCTGAAAATTGGACTATACTAGCTTAAAAGGTGGGGAACAAGGAACATTTTTTTTGTAAAGATAAGGCAAAAACAGTAAAAAAAATACACTTAAAACAGCTTTAGATGACTACAAGTAATCAGAAAAGGCTTTTAAACAAATTACCCAATTAATCGGTAAAAAATCTCAAAACTGAGCCCAGTTCCTATAGTCTTCAATCACACAAGTTCTACCTGCACACTCCTGACACTGGGGTGCTTGGGAACCTTCTCCAAAAACGAAGGCCTGGATTAGTGCTGAAGTTATACAAACAAAGCTAGGTTCATCAGGCCTGAGTCTAGTTTATACGATAGCAAACAAGGCAAACCAAATTTAGTAAGAAACAGTTCAAATATGCAGGCACGACAAGCCTCTAACCAGAAATTCCCAGCTCAGAAGGGCAGAGTCCAGCCTCTCCTCCCAAAAGAGTGCAGACCACAAACCTTCTTAATGTAAAATGACTAGCCTGAAGCCCAAGTACTTAAACCAGAACTGATACACTTTCAGAATAACAGACACTGAGCCTTCAGTCAGCAGTTCCCAACTTAGAAGGATGTAAGCTACCTGTCCTGCCACAACAGTGCAGACCACAAACCTTCTTAATGTAAAACAACTGGTCTGAAGCCCAAGTGCTTAAACCAAAAGGCTTAGAATGATAGCTACACTTTAATAAGGTTACTACCAAGCAGTAATAAATACAATTGAATACTTTTAAGAAGGCCTGGATTAGTGCTCAAGTTATACAAATAAAGCTAGATTCAGCAGGCTTGGATCTAGTGTATGCTACAGCAAACAAGGCACACCAATTTCAGTAAGAAACAGTTCAAATATGCAGGCACTATCAGCCTTTAACCAGAAATTCCCAGCTCAGAAGGGCAGAGTTCAGCCTCTCCTCCCGCAAGAGTGCAGACCACAAACCTTCTTAATGTAAAATAACTGGCCTGAAGCCCAAGTACTTAAACCAGAACTAATATACTTTTAGATTAACAGGCACTGAGCCATCAATCAGCAGTTCCCAACTTAGAAGGATGTAAGCTACCTGTCCTGCCACAACAGTGCAGACCACAAACCTTCTTAATGTAAAACAACTGGTCTAAATACATATATATATATATATATATATATATATATATATATGAACATTTTCTCTACCTCCCATTGTGCCATAACTGCGTTGGCGTAGCTATTGGCACAACATGTGCCCATAGCTATGCCTTCGTGTTGTAGATAGTATATACCATCAACGACAAAAAACATTATGTTCTAATACTATCTTCATAAATCTACATATAATATCAATCAAAGTTTCCTCATATTCGCTATTATTGATAGGATACAATTGCAAATATTCTATCCCTTCTACATTAGGGATCAAGGTAAATAAGGAAACTACATCAAGTGTCACTAAATAATAGTCTTTTGTCAACTGTGTTTCTCTACTAAATGTGTATAAACTTTCCAGGAACTGCTTGGAATCTTTTAATACTATTTTTGATTTATCTAGAATAGGTCTAATCTTCCTTTCCACAAATACAGACAATGGTTCGTTTAACCATCCCTGGCCTGCTACTATAGGCCTAAAGGGTGGTACCTCCAAGTTTGTATGTATTTTCGGTTGTGGTTGTCCCTGAAAGTTTGGTATCAAAGGATTCTCTACACTAAGAAACTGAATTTGTTCAATCGAAAGACCATGAATAACCATAAAATCATTGATGGTTATCCGTATCATTTTATACATATCTTGTATATTAATCATGGTAATAATTCTGTATACTCTGTCATTGGCAAGCATCTTACGTAATGATTCATAGTAGAAATTTCTATTCATAACAACAGTCATCCCTTCTTTATCGGCAGGTCTAATAACTAATAGTGTATCTTCCTTATAATAACTAATAGTGTTCCTTGTTAAAAATGATGTTTACCAACAGGGGCTACCCAGAGTTACTTGTAGATGAACTTATTGAAGAAGTAAAAACTAAGAGATGTGTTGGTTTTTATAAACCTTTGCTGCATGGTGATGTTTTCATTATTACTGATACATTTACTGACATGGCAGACTTGTGTATTTCTGAAGATGTTGTGACAAAAGATATTTCTACTCCGCCATCTGTGAGTTTTATTACTACATACAACATTGATTCTAAAATAATTTCAGAAATTATTAAAAAAAATTGGTCTTTCATTTCTAATTACCCCTTTCTAGGGGAGAAATTGGGAGAAAAATCCTATATAGTTTACAAGAGGGGTACAAACATCAAGGAGCTATTACAGTTTGACTCTGGGTCTAAACAGTTTAGTAGACTAAAAGGATCGTTGGCTTGTGGCCTGTGCAAATTGTGTAAGACCATCCGCACTGGGAACTCCTTTTGTATAAGAGGTACCAAATACAATATCAATTGTAAGATTAACTGCGATACTAAGTCAGTTATCTATATATCCTTTTGTGTTTGCTGTCTGAGTTTTTATGTCGGTAAAACCGACAGAAAATTTAAGGAAAGGATATATCAACACCAATACGCAATAAAAAATTCTAAAAATGAAAATGCCCTAGCTAAACATATAATAAAAAATCCCGGGCATAGTTTTCAATACATGGGCATTGACAGTATAAAGACATCCATTAGGGGTGGACCTACATCTCTGTTATTGGAAAATTGAGAACTGGAGTGGCAACTTCGATTAGACGCTTTCAACACTCCAGGCTTGAACGAGGCTTGCAATATTGCCCCTGTATTGAAATATAGAGCATATCTCAGACAATAAATAAAATAAAAAAATCCTTTAATAATAATCCTTTATTAATTCATACAAAATCATTTATGAATCAAAAAATTTTTTAACAATTTATATCAGGATTAATTTATAAAAACAAACAACCATAGGGTCTTTCAACTAGTAAAATTTATAGGTTATATCTTTATATATTTTATACAATTTTTCAACTCCAAATTAACAGTCCTTTATAAATAAGGTTTTTACTATGCACCTGTTAGTATCAAATCTTAAATTTATTTTATTTATTCCAATTTTAATAAAAATAAAAAATATATATTAAAAAATTTTCTTTATGTTTTTAAAATAGGAATGTCACATATAGCTTATTGAAAAAGAGTACTCGGTTCCTTCACAGTAAACACAGTTCCACTGTTGTTTTTATGTATTTCTACATACAATTAGATTTTTTATTCACTTCCATATATATACACATATATCTTTATTTTCATCTGTTATATGATGAATTTAAGTAGAGACATAGGGTGATGTATTTATATATTTTTTAGGCGTTGTTAGTTGGTTTTACTTGATTCATCTAAATCATTTTGTCTTAAATGCATACGCTTGTTACTATGTATTTGGTTTACATCTCCAGGAAGTGATGTAATACATTGTGTGGAGTTTATTTAAATGCTCAGTAAACTTTGGCGCCTTACTGAGCAATTTTTTACTACTCTGATGAAGCTTCCGTTTTAGGGAGAAGCGAAAACGCTAATTTATTTGTCTGAATAAAACTGCATTCAGGATATCTGTGGTTCGCAAGTCTGTTTTTGGCTACCGATTTTTGTTTTTACATCTTCATAAATCTACATATAATATCAATCAAAGTTTCCTCATATTCGCTATTATTTATAGGATACAATTGCAAATATTCTATCCCTTCTACATTAGGGATCAAGGTAAATAAGGAAATTACATCAAGTGTCACTAAATAATAGTCTTTTGTCAACTGTGTTTCTCTACTAAATGTGTATAAACTTTCCAGGAACTGCTTGGAATCTTTTAATACTATTTTTGATTTATCTAGAATAGGTCTAATCTTCCTTTCCACAAATACAGACAATGGTTCGTTTAACCATCCCTGGCCTGCTACTATAGGCCTAAAGGGTGGTACCTCCAAGTTTGTATGTATTTTGGGTTGTCCCTGAAAGGTTGGTATCAAAGGATTCTCTACAGTAAGAAACTGAATTTGTTCAATCGAAAGACCATGAATAACCATAAAATCATTGATGGTTATCCGTATCATTTTATACATATCTTGTATATTAATCATGGTAATAATTCTGTATACTCTGTCATTGGCAAGCATCTTACGTAATGAGTCATAGTAGAAATTTCTATTCATAACAACAGTCATCCCTTCTTTATCGGCAGGTCTAATAACTAATAGTGTATCTTCCTTAAGATTAGACAGGGCTTCTTTTTCTTTTTGGATTAAATTTGTATACTTATTACCAGTTCTAATAACACCCAATGAATTATATAAGTCATCCTCACATATTTTACCAAATGTCTCCAATACTGGATGAATAACTGGCATAAAAGTACTTAATTTTTTGAAATCTTCAGTACCTTTAGATGTCTGTTTAGGAAAATTCGGTTTTAGCATAACATTCCTGAGAAAGAATTTTAGATCTACAATTGTATCTGGTATATCTGCCAACTGTGCTGGAACGAACGAAAGACATTTTTGTAGGACAGATAGTTCAGCCTCAGTTAATTGTCTATGCGATATATTCCATACTATGGTGCTAGTCGATTCTGGTTCCACATCTTCTTGAATGTGGAATATTCCATGCCTTCTTGTTGTTCCTTCCTTTTCATTCTTCCTCTGCTTCTGGATCTGCTCTGCTGATGTCCCCTCTCTTGTCGAATGGGTAGAGGAAAAAATGGAAATGTTTGTAGTGTACTTTGCACATTATTCTTTCTCCTCACCACTGCTTGCCCTGGCAGTATATCATTCATTTGCTGCGTATTTGGACTCTCCGTACTGACTGATTCCGTAGCAGTATGCACTGCTGCGCCTGGTGCTTGACTTGTAATATTGACTGAGTCCCCTTGTTGTGTCTCTTTTTGTCTTAAATTCAGAGGATTATTTGCATCCCCCTTATTTTGCATCATATTATTATTAGGGCTAACAGCATCCCTGTGTCCATGAGATGACTGTAGACTATTCACATTGCCATGTTCAATTAATGATGGTCTCTGGGGTTTAGGCCATGAAAAAACATGGCGTTTTTTGAAATCTGTAATGTCTATGTCAAGATTCTTACATTTTTGTTGTGTTAGTTTACGCTCATAGGTGCTTCCATTATCTGCTACTGCACTCATAGTCTTATAAGCAACTGCTACTGGAAACTGATCGTACAATGTCTCTTGTTGCTCTATACTTAATATCAGTGCTTCCTCATGTGGTTTGAAGAACTCATTCATCAATTTTAAATAACTGAAGCTCACCTCTAAGTTGATTTTCTGCCATCTACTCAACAGCTCTGGATATTGTGAGCCATAGGTTGCATTTTGACCAGTCTAAGGCCTCTTAGAATCACCTGCTATTGTATACAAGCTTCACAATGAAA
Organism: Protopterus annectens; assembly: GCF_019279795.1. Taxonomy (NCBI): domain Eukaryota; kingdom Metazoa; phylum Chordata; order Ceratodontiformes; family Protopteridae; genus Protopterus; species Protopterus annectens. Next base: position 1,090,327,503 of record NC_056727.1, on the reverse strand, counting down.
TCTTTGCATTTGCAAATGTTTAAGTTTAAATACATCATTTTCAATATTATTTGCAAGTAGTCCAAGTTTGTAATAGACACAGTTATACCTTCCTCTTGTGTTGTCCCTTCATTCGAAGCAAACTCCTCCATAAGAGGATTGTCTGTACAATTCAGCATCTTTGAAAATCTGGCATACTTCCTGTTGTCAGTTTGTTTAAGCTGATTGTAATCCAATTCAGTAGTACTCAAACCATTTATTTCTGCCATGCTCCCACTGGTTGTAACAATAAGATAAACAGACAACAAAATGCAGAGGAACAACCAGCTAGCAAATGCACACCATTGAAACGAGCAAACAACAGCAGAAATGAAAATAACGGTGGTACGAAGCCTGGCTCCAAACAACATATATTTTAGTAAAAACTTTTAATACCAGGTTAGTGCTTTCACCACGTAATGTGGCTTCTTCAGACCATAAACACAAATGAGTACAAAGCAAACAAACTCTATATACTTACATATAATGTCTCATACATTCAAATCATTAATTAAGCCTTTCACTTAGCCTTATGTACCACACACAAAGTAAGTGATGTCAGCAACCCTATCCACTCTCAGTTTAAAGGCATAGTCAATAAACTTTACAACTTAATCTCGTCTTATGTATAATAAAACATCTCTCCATTTATACCCAGTGTGTGCGGGTCTATATTATATCCTCGAACGCTTAAAAAAGCGAACGCTGATTGATCGAACTTATTTTCATGAAACTGCAAAATATCGAAGCAGCAGAAACTCAAATTTTTTCCTAGGGAAAGAATTTGGTTGTCCGTTTCTGTTGCTTCGGTATTTTCAGTGTTATGGTGGAAAGTTACCGGTCGGATTCAGGTAAGTGTGCAATTGTCTGGATGTGAGTGTTAGGGTGATTTAGGTGAGTTAGGGTTAGGGCTCAGGTTAGGTGTGTGTGTGATTGAGTGGACATGAGGGTTAGGGCGGATTTAAGTGAGTTAGGGTTAGGGAGAAGGTGAGGCGAGTGTGTGATAGTGACGGACCTTAAGGTTAGGGTTTGGGTTAAGCTAAGTGGGTAGTTAGTGGTATGTGCATAGTTAAGCGTAGGGTTAGGTATCAGATTTTAGGTGTATGTGTGTGGATTTCTGTTTGTTTGGTGTGCTTGTGTTGTGTGTTTGTGTTTTGGATCAGCAATTTTTTTCCCTGGGAAAAAAAACGCTGATCTGACAGTTCGAGATTGCAAGCTTTCTCTTAAATTAGGTCAATCAATCAGCATTTGCTTTTTTAAGCGTTCGATGATATAATATAGACCCATGTGTGTGAGGATACTTTTACAAGTTTGCATGCCAGCCTTGCCAGAATAGTTCCTTGTTGATTTGGGCATATTTTTAGGAGAGCATAACATACGTTTAAGGTTTTTTCTATTTTTAAAACAAAATCTGGGTTGTTCCCCTATTATTTCTTTGATCTTTTTATCTGTCTTGAGTAGTGGGCAATGTTTATAGAACACATCCCTGACCTTATTAACATCGCTAGTATATGAAATAGATATATTAACAGCTTTATTCATGCTCTCATTAGATAGCGTATGGTTAACTAAATGATCAGATCTTGTCTTCAGTAGGAAAATTAAATGTATTCCTTGGATGAAGTTCTGTTCTTAGAGATTTATTTATTGGTTTAATTTACTAGTTTGACAGTTAGACTGCAATGTAAGTTTTTAACATAACCATGCTGCATTTACTGTTTTAATGGACCTGCAGTTAACTATTCTGGCAAGGTTGGTATGCAAACCTTTGACAGTTAAACTGCGATGTAAGTTTTTAACATAACTATGCTGCATTTATTGTTTTAATGGACCTGCAGTTAACTATTCTGGCAAGGCTGGCATGCAAATTTGCAAAAGTATCCTTGCACACATTGGGTATAAATAGAGAGATGTTTTATTATACATAAGACGAGATTAAGTTGTAAAGTTTATTGACTATGCCTTTAAACTGAGAGTGGATAGGGTTGCTGACATCACTTATTTTGCGTGTGGTACGTAAGGCTAAGTGTGAGGCTTAATTGATGATTTGAATGTATGAGACATTATTTGTAAGTTTACAGAGTTTGTTTGCTTTGTACTCATTTGTGTTTATTGTCTGAAGAAGCAACATTACATGGGGAAAGTGCTAACCTGGTATTAAAAGTTTTTGCTACGATTTATCTTGCTTGGAGCCGGGCTTCGTACCACCGTTATTTTCATTTCATTAAATGCTGTTACATCTTCACTCTGCCACACTTGTAAACTGAAGGCATGATCAAGCAAAGTGTTTTAAAGCCATTAGTTCTACTGAGGGTTACTTTGTTTCTGCCTACTGTACCAATTAGATATGCCTGATTTTGCAAAATGTCCCTGATTTTGCCTCAGTTTTTTTCGCTGTTCCTTGTAAAAGTTTGATTTTATGGTAAATAATTCAGGATTGCAATCAATCAAAAATGAGAGACATTAGAGCTTAATACTTATTGTTCTGAAAATGCAAGTTGGTACAAAATCTATTCTTCTATTAACTTTTAAGTGAACTAGAGGAGTATTTAAAAACTGACAATGGTTTTGATCCTTCTACCCATTATTTTTTGATTTGTCTGGAATTCTTAAGCAAAGAAGTTCAGAGGTATGATGCTGTCTGTTTTCAAAGCAACTAAAATACTGGGCTCTCCTACACTTTCTCTTTCTTGTTTTCTTTTCCTTTTTCCATGTAATGACTAGTGCATGGAGCAGATAAAGCTCCATATACTACAAATAATTATGACTGGGTCACCAATAACGACCTTTTATTATGATCACTCAACAAGGAGGCCAACATTTACATTAAAATGTAAATTCCATGCATCCATGTCTAGAACACATAACAAGCTGGTTATGATCACAGATCTGAATGTCGCCCTCTGTTATGCTCCACTTGCCTTGATTTCAGAGTGTAATCATTGTGTTCCATGTACTACTTAAAGTAGAACCACAACCACAGACTGAAAACATGTTTATTTCATCATGTCTTGATGTTTCCTACATTTTAACACCACTTTTGGATTCTTATATACTTTTTTATATTTTTAAATAAAATATTTAGGCAAGGATCAAATGACTAATTCACCACCGTAACAGGTACAACCACGCAAAATCTGAGGGTAATGCTACTCAATGCTAGAAGTCTAAACCTCAAAATGCACTCACTCAAGGCACTCCTTAAAATGGAGAACATCGATATCTGTGCAGTGACAGAGACCAGGTTCAAATCTCCATAGAGCACCCCTGCATTACCGGGCTATAATTCATACCACACATTTCGGCCACCAAACCCAGACCGAAACACTAAAAGTGGAGGTGTGTCCATATTCATTAAGGATATCCACACCTTCAGGCTAGTTGCACAGCATAATGCATCCGAGATTATCCAAGTTCAACTAAGTCTGGGCAAAACCACAATCCAGATTGTAGCTTGCTACAGACCCCCCACCATGCCCCAATATTTCCACTCCTCTTTTCTTGATACACTGGAAAATATTAAGGTACAACCCAACACTCTAATAATGGGTGATTTCAACTACCCCACCATTAACTGGAAAAAATACTCGTGTACCAATTCTTTTGCTCAATGTTTTCTGGAATTCATCAATTCCAATGCCTTGGATCAACTTATCCACACCCCCACCAGGGGCAGCAATATCCTAGACCTGGTTATCACCAACATGGGTGACCGGTGTTCCACACCAGAGGTCAGCTCCTCATTGGTCAGATCCGACCACAAGCTAATCACCCTAGACATCCATATCCTGCTTCCACCCCATTAGAAAAATAACCATAAAAATTTTTTCCAAAGCCAACTTCACGCTTCTTAAGACAGAAGTGGCAAACTTCACGACACCCATGCAGATGGACAATAGAGATACGATTGCTGAATCCTACACAAATGAACTTTATAAGCACTTTCACGAGTGCATGGATCATGCTATCCCTAACAGAACCAAGATGCTATCCTCCAAAACAAGGAAGCCAATCTGGTGGTCTTCTGCCATAAACAAACTCTACAACAGAAGAAAGAAACTGTTGCAAAAAAGAGTAAAATCCCATGACTGGAGGAACTCCTTGGTCAGCCTCAGTAAGAAGCTGAGATCCCTCATAAAATCCGCCAAAGCTAGTTATGAAAACAAAATCACCACAGATTCTAAGGACAATCACAAAGCATTCTATAGCTATGTCAAGAATCTCAATGGCATCACTCAGATCTGCTCTGAGTTACAGCACAATGAGACTAAATATATAGAATCAACTGATATTGCCAACATCCTGGCAGATAGGTTCAGCGCTAACTTTAACCCCCTCTCACCCTATCTTTATACTGGAAGAATGCAAAGTTCCTGTAATTACGGCTGCACGGGTAAAAACCTCACTCTCCAAATTCAAGAACACAGCATCCATTGGACCTGACAACATCCCAGGCTGCCTTCTACACAAACTACAGAATGAACTGGCACTCCACCTAAGTACCATGTTCAATCATAGCTTCACCTCAGGCTTTGTGCTCACTGAATGGTGTACCGCGACAGTTATCCCACTCCACAAAGGGGGGCCACAAGAGACCCCAGGAACTACTGCCCCTTTTGCCTGATGAGCCTGGTCTGCAAGGCCATGGAACGTATCATCATGGAACTCATAAACAAAGACATTGGAGATCTCCAAACTCTGGACCCCTCACAGTTCGGGTTTGTAAAAGGCAGATCATGTCTCCTAAACCTGATAGACTTCTTGGAAGCAGTCACCAAAGCCATAGATGAGGCTAAGGTGGTTCACACAGCCTATCTAGATCTCACCAAGGCATTCAACACCATCCCCCACTCTGGAATTATAGATAAACTCACTTAACTAGGTATAAATCTGTATGTCACAAGATGGGTTGCCAACTGGCTAACTGACAGAACCCACACTGTGAAAGTAGCAGACTCCAAATCAGACTTCAGACCAGTGACAAGTGGAGTACCACAGGGTTCAGTCCTGGGTCCTCTCCTGTTCAGGATCTACTTCTCTGAAGTACAGGCTAACACAGAAGGTCTTTGGCTAACTAAATTTGCAGATGACTGCAAACCAGGAGCCAAATCAAAACTCCTAACGATGTGGACATCCTAAAAAAGGGCCTCACTGAGACAGATTCCTGGTTTCAAAGCCATGGTCTCAAGCTCAATGCCAAAAAGTGCATTGTCATCCCCTTTGGTAAAAACTTTGTGCCCATGAACTACCACATAGGCGGTAGTCTACTTAACACCAAAAGTGTGATAAGAGACTTTGGGACACAGGTGGACAGTAGTCTCTCCTTTGATAATCACATCGTCACAGTGGTCAGGAAATCCTTCTACGTGGCACACCTCATCACAAAAGGTTTCTCATCAAGAAAAAAGAGGTCATTGTTCCCCTCTATTCATCACTCATTAGACCCATTATAGAGTACAACACCCCTTTTGGTATGTACCTCACAAGATATCTACAACAACTGAAAAGGCCGCAGAAATACCTCACAAAGAGGATTACTGGCCTCAAACAGATGCCCTATGCAGACCGACTCCAAAAACTCCTGCTTTACTCCATCACATATTGCTACTCAGAGGCGATCTCTGCCTAACATACAAAGCTATGTCAAACCCAGAGCTGTTGGACATGCTCTACTTAAAGAAATCCCCAATCCCTCCGAGCTACATGCTCTAGGGACCTAAACCTTGTCACCACAATAAACAGAACATGCTGGAGGGATAGATTCCTGTCCCAGATACTTCCCATCCTCTGGAACAGACTACCTATCTATGTCAAACAGAGCTCCTCATTAGCACTCTTCAAGAAAAATCCTGATGATTGGATGGGTAATAGAAAATTCACCCCGGGGATCACTTCTGTGGTTCTACTTGACAGGGGCACAGGTAAATAATTTTCTTGGGTGGCGAAAGCCAGGGTACCTTTTTGGCTAGGCTTGTATAGGCCCTAGGGCCAATAGCCTAGTACCTACCTATGAACCTATTACACCATAGCCCCTAAGTCCTGTCAATGTATTGACTTCACATGCATGTGATTTCATGTATACCATGCTTTCTTTTAGTCAATCAGGTTTAATTACCATTTCTTGGTTTTCAATGACTACTTAAAAGACAAACAGGGCTAATCACACAAAACAGTATTCTCATTGCCTGTTACTTCTTTTTCTTTCTAAAGTGGCCAGTTTTCATTCTCTTGTTGTGCCTGACTTGTAGTCCTTAAACTTACCTCCCCTCCCCTAAACACACCCCTTTCATATCTTTCAAAGTGGCAAAGGTAATTTGAGCACTTTGCTGTTGTGATTGATAGCTCACAGCAGAACACAAAGTTCATGTATTATTGCTTTGTACTATCAACTGACTTACAGTGGGACACTTATTTTTGCAGCACCATAGCCTTTTCTGTCATCACATTTTAATCCTTACTACCTAGTAATTGGTAACACATTCTAAGGCAAACCTTCCAACTTAATTTTTCAGGAATTCCTGAGACAGCAAAATTCTTAAATAATTTGTGCCACAAAGGCCATAAAAATAAAACATTTAGTTTTTATAGATCACTGTGATACACTTAAAATAAGACATTTGTATCAATGCGCATTTTCTAAACAATACTAATGCAAGTGTAAACTATCACATTATTGACTTAAGAGTAATCACCTTTGATTACCTGAAAAGTTTTGAGGGATAAGTCAAAAGTAAGATTAAAAAAATCAGGAGCATTCTGCAAAATCAGTGACATTTGAGATGAATGGTCTTGGGCCATTTACAACTTATTGTACTCTTTCCTGCATTTGTTCCCAATAATTTGGCTCTTGCAGCTGGAGGATTTATCCATGTTGTCTCTAGTGATTTTCTTAAACCAATAAACCATAGTTATGCATTTTCAATTTATTTTTCATACATCATAACTCAGTATGCAGCCCCCTTCACTGTTTTGTTTCTGATTCCATTCACTACAATTTTTCATTCCTTTTTATAAATCCATCCCACATATTACTATTTATTGTGTTCATGTAAATATGTTTATTGTCTTCTCTTTTTAATTTCAAGATACTACCATTTGTGTTTCTTAAAGCTCCTATGTCACTTATTATGATGAATGTAAAGTTGTTTATTATAAAGACATCCAGGTTTATATCCCTGTATCTGAGGAATAATATAAACAAATGTCAGAAAAGGTTAAAAAATAGTAACCTGGATTATATGGGGAGACTGTGATGAGGACCCAGGGGCGGAGGCACCATGAAGTGTGTATGGGAGAGGAGCAGTGGGAGGTATAGGGCTAGGTGTCATGGAAGCCGTTGCCTAAGGCACCATTTCATGTTCACCTGTCAGGCTTTCATCAAGTAAGATTTTTATGTTGCTGTAGAGGTAATGCTGTCTTTCTTTTTTATATAAGAAAATGTTATTAAAGGTTCTTCTTTCTTCTCTAGCAGTGTTTCTAGTTATGATTTGGGTTGCACATATGCAACATTGATACTGTTGGGCATTTCAGTGTGCCAGTTGATAGCTCCTCGTGGTGTCCTGCAGAGTTCTACAAGCAGCAGAGAGTGAAAGAGTGACTTTCCTGGATTTATAAGTATTTTTTCTGGCTTTTGCTTAAATTACTGCATCTCGACTGCATTTCGCTTAAAAAACAGCTCTGCATATTGTTTTTACTGTACTTGTGTTGAATTTATACTGTTAGCACTTTAAAAAGTTATTTTTTGTTTAATTTAATTGTTAGGCTAACACACTCAAGTGTGCTAGCCGTTTTATAGCATTTACTGTTTGTTACTGTATCTTTTTCTCCTTTCTCTGTAAAAAAAGAAAAAAATATATATATATCCTTGTTTTCCCGCTTTTCTGAACTAGAATAGTCCAGTCTTCAGATTTTGCTGATCTCTGGGCTTTGTCTTAGTTCCTGTGTTATCCATATCCTTATTTGGATAAGAGGAAGCTTCTTTGTTCACCAGTGGGAGTGGGGAGCACTGAGCAGCCTATTTGTCCCTAGAGGATTGGTTCCAGCCCAGCAACTTGTAGTTTATTGGCCATTTTGGGTCAATTCCTGGCTCTTTTCAACCCCCTGCTATAAAGCCCGCTTTTGCGTGCTTTAGCACGTTTTAGCGCGAAGTTGCTCATAGAGCAGCATAGGGCAGCGCCGGTTAATCAAGTTTAAACTATTTCTGGCTCCGTAAAGTCTGCTCTTCAATTTTTCCCTTAGAACTGTTCTACTTGCAATCTAAACAGCCTATACTCTATCTGAAAAGCTCAGCACTTGCTCCTAAAGCATTTTTTATACAGGTAAAGCACTCTTAAACAAAAGAAAGTACTTCATTCACCTAAATTCCCTTGAGTACCCATTTCCCTATAGGTCCTTTCTGACTCAGTTACACAGCAATCTTTTTCACTATTTCTAGCATGTCGAAGGGTCAGTTGCTGGCGTCCTCTCCTGTTCAGCTGGTGAATCTGGGAATCTTGAGGCAATGTTACAATTGCTTCATGTACACAGACAACCCTCTCCTCCTCCCAACAAATACAAATATATGCGAGAGATGCAACTATATAGCCAAACTGGAGGCTGAGCTCTCTCAATTCAGTACTGGCAAGACCAGTCAGGAGGAGAAGGCAACCACGCACACCACAAACCCAGCCTCACATAGAACTATCACAACTGCAAACCAAACACATAAACACACAAAAACATACTCGGAGGCGCTGATTAAAAATCTACCAAAACAACAGAGGCCTCCAAAGCAGACACCCAAGCAACCGCCACCTCAAGACATAGCACATGCAACACATAGTTCACAAAGTCAGTGTGCTAAACAGTCACAGCCCTTAAGGCCAAACAACATGCCAGACACACTTGTAATAGGTGACTCCATAGTCAGACACACTGACGTCCCGCTCACCAGACAGAACAAGGAAAAGATCACAGTAAGCTGCCTGTCGGGAGCTAGAATCCGCCACATAACACAAGCACTCAGGTCACTCCACAGCAAGTACAAATACGACTCAGTCATTGTACATGCCGGTGTGAACGACCTGAGACATACCTCCCTGGACTACATGAAAAGAGACATAGAGGAGCTCTCTGATTATGTAGCCCAGGCCGGTATGACCCTGACCCTGAGCAGCATCTTACCCTCACCAAGAATGATGCCACAGTACAAAGACAAAATGATCAGTTTTAACAATTGGCTTAATTACTGGTGTCATTCTAAGGTGATCCAATGTCTGTCTGCTTGGGATGACATGCTTGACAAGCCACGCTGCTTCGCAAGGGATGGCTTGCACCTGTCACCCCTGGGCTTCCAGATATTGGCCAAGGCTCTTGCCATCCCCATAGTGCCTTTTTTAGGCAAGGCTCAAATGGCAAACCTACCTCCCTAGAAAACACAAGTGGAAAAAAACCAAGGGTAATGCTGCACAATGCCAGAAGTCTAAACCTCAAGATGCATGCCCTCGAAGCCCTCCTCAGTATGGAGAACATCGATGTCTGTGCAGTGACTGAAACTTGGTTCAAGGCTCCTGAGAGCACCCCAGCACTATCAGGTTTTACCTCATATCATGCTTTCCGGCCCCAAAACTGGGACCGAACCACAAAAGGAGGGGGAGTATCCATATTCATCAAAGATACCCACACCTCCAGGTTAGTGGCAATGCACGAAGCATCGGAGACCATCCAGGTGCAACTAACCATAGACAAAACTGCCTTACAGTTTGTAGCATGCTACAGACCACCCTCTCAAACTCAGGAACCCCACACAGCCTTCCTGAAGACACTGGAGAGTATGAATGTCTCTCCAAATACCATCATATTGGGAGACTTCAACTACCCAAACATAGACTGGGAACATTACTCAAGCCCCAACACCCTAGCCCAAAGGTTCCTAGAATTCATAAACTCAAATGCAATGGAACAACTAGTCACCATTCCCACAAGAGGAGACAATATACTAGACCTGATCATCACAAACATGGGGACAAAATGCTCCACACCGGAAGTATATCCCTCTTTGGTAAGATCAGACCATAAATTAATCTCACTGGAAATCCACATCCCGCCCCCCCCCCCTGCACAAAAGACCACAGTGAAAAACTTCTCAAAAGCCAACTTCACACTTCTTAAGACTGAAGTGGTATGCTTCAAGGCCCCAGGGCCAGTGGAAACCACAACTCACACTGCTGAATCCTTTGCAAATGCCTTCTACGTGCACCTTCAAGAATGCATGGATCATGCAATCCCAAATAAAACCAAGACCCATTCCCCCAAAGGCAGGTGCCCAGTCTGGTGGACCCCAGCCATAAACAAACTTTACAACAAGAGGAGGAAGCTACTACATGACAGAGCAAAATCCCTAAAAGGGAAGGCATCTCTGATCAGTACTAGCAAAAAACTACGATCACTCATAAAATCATCCAAGGCCAACTTTGAGAGAAAAATCACAAAAGACACAAAAGACAATCACAAGGCCTTCTTTAGCTATGTTAGAAACCTGGGTGGAAACTCCCAGATATGCTCAGAGTTAGTCCAAAATGACACAAATAACACTGAACCCACTGACATTGCCAACATTCTGGCAGACAGGTTCAGTGCAAATTTCTCCTCCCCCTCCACCCCAAAAGGAGAAATAACTATCCCAGCAGAGTTTAGCCTCCCTAACATCTCAGATGACCAGGTGAGAGCCACCCTCTCTAAAGCTAAAAACACAGCATCAATGGGACCGGACGGTGTCCTGGGCTGTGTACTACATGAACTCCAAGAGGAACTAAACCCACACATAAGGCTGCTGTTTAATCTTAGCCTCACTACAGGATACATACCCAAAGAGTGGCGTAAGGCAACAGTGGTCCCACTTCACAAAGGCGGTGCTTCTACGGACCCTGGAAATTACCGCCCCATAAGCTTGACGAGCCTGGTCTGCAAAGCTATGGAGAGGATCATTATGGAACTCATAAACAAAGACATTGGGGACCTACAGACATTGGTTCCTACCCAATTTTGCTTTGTCAAGGGCAGATCCTGCCTTTTGAACTTGGTCGACTTTTTTGAAACAGTCACTAAGGCCATTGATGAGGGTAAGGCAGTTCACACAGCCTACCTTGACCTTGCAAAAGCCTTTGACACAATACCTCACTCGGGCATCATAGACAAACTCACCAGCTTAAATGTAAACCCATATGTCACAAGATGGGTTGCAAACTGGCTCAAGGACAGAACCCACAGGGTCAGAGTTGCTGGAGCTATGTCAGACTCTAAGCCAGTCACAAGCGGTGTCCCGCAGGGCTCAGTCCTGGGACCCCTCTTGTTCGGCATTTATTTTTCCGAGGTACAGGCAAACATAGGAGGATTGTGACTGACAAAGTTCGCAGATGACTGCAAACTGGGCGCCATAATTGATACTCCAGCGGACACAAACATCCTTTAGAGAGGCCTCATAGAAACGGATAATTGGTGCCAGAGCCATGGCCTTAAGCTGAACGCCAAAAAATGTATAGTCATACCCTTTGGGAAAAACAAGGTACCCACAAATTACCACATAGGTGGTAATCCATTAAGTACGGAGGAGGTAATCAGGGACCTAGGGACCCAGGTTGACAGTAACCTCTCATTTGACACTCACATTGCCAAAGTGGTTAGGAAGACCTTCTATATTGCCCACCTTATCATGAAGGGTTTCACATCTAGATCAAGAGAGGTCATTGTGTCCCTGTGCTCTTCTCTTATCAGGCCAATGATTGAGTACAATGCCCCATTTGGGATGTATCTTACCCGACATCTGCAGCAGTTGGAAAGACCCCAAAAGTTCCTCACCAAGAGGATAAAGGGTCTTAAACATATGTCATATGCTGCCCGACTGAAAAAAACTCCAGCTCTATTCAGTCGCATACCGCCTATTCAGAGGTGATCTGTGCCTGACGTACAAGGCCATGTCCAATCTGGAATTAATGGACATGCTCCACCTCAGAAAATCCAAATCCATCAGAGCCACGAGCAAGAGACTTAAACCTCAACACAGAAATAAATAGGACGTGCTGGAGGGACAGATTCATAACCCAGAGGCTCCCTACACTCTGGAACAGAATCCCAATCCATGTTAGGCAGAGCCCCTCACTAACTCTATTCAAGAGAAATCTTGACGAGTGGATGGGAGATCGTAGGTTTACCCCGGGGGTCATCTCTGTGTCACTACTAGACAGAGGCACAGTAAACTAAACCCTAAAAGGGCATAGTATTCTCATCCTAAGGGGTGGTGAAAGCCACACACACTCTGGCTAGGCTTATAAATGCCCTAGGGCAGATAGCCTAGTACGAACCTATGAACCTATGAACCTATGTTGGTTGGTGGGCCAGAGGCATTAATTATTCCTTAGATTTGGAGTATACAGTGCTTATTGAGCCAAAATCATGTGTAATTAAGCACAACTAAGCCTACAAGTTATTTTCACAATGCAGAAAAATACACTAACATGATACTATTTTAATCCCATGATAGTGATGGCTTAACTGCATTCCTCATTAGTGATGCTAATTGGTTAGGCTTTTCATTCCTGCTGTGCCTTTGTTAATTTTGTAAATGTATGCACATGCTTTCTGTTGTTTGTATACACCTCTGTTAGCACCTTCATAACCCTTTGTGTGTCTCTGTAGTGTACCATTGAGTGTGTTAATCACTTGCTATAACCATTTACATGTCGGTTGGTTGATGGACTGAACCACTGCTGCGGCATTTGCATAAACTATTGCCTGTTACAGGATTTTGTTATTGGTCTAGTTTAGGTGTTCTTAATGTTTTGTACATTTTACCTTGAAGATTATTTTTCATTGTAATAACTGAATACTGAGGTTTTATACGAAATCTATTATCTGTTTGCAATTGTGGGTAGATCTTGATTTATTATAGACCCTGTTATAAAATATATATAATTCACACACACACACACACACACACACACACACACACTGTGTGTGTGTGTGTGTGTGTGTGTGTGTGTGTGTGTGTGTGTGTGTGTGTGTGTGTGTGTGTGTGTGTGTGAAATAATGTTTACTGGGGTATTGCAGAGATCAGCACTGACCAAATCAAGACGAGCCTAGATGAAATTCAAAACATTTCATAAACAAAAAAGACAGACACACAATCATTAACGCGAGTAGTTGAGATCAGACTTTATATGTGTCTAATAAGCAGAGAGTAATGGTACAGAGAGAGGTGTAAAGGACAGAGTAATAATGTTATGTTATGTTATTTATTTAGTTTTTGTTGACTAGGTTAGTCCCATTAAGATAGTGACTTTTTCTGCTGTGATGTGGCATGGATGCTTTGTGCTGAATGTCAGCACATGTGTGAATGGACATCTGTGGGACTGGCTGCCATAATATGATACTGAGACTTGTCACAGACTGCCTTGTAAGCAAAGTATAATATTTACTTTGCCCTTGTACTGTAAGCAAAACGCAATCAATGTGATAGGGCAAAAGAGATAATATATTACAGTGTCAAGTCATGGTCTATATGTTTGTTTTGCGGGGGTGCATTATGGCTGTAACAGTGTAGTTCAGTGCTCTGTACCTACATGTTTTGCAAGGGGATGGTGCAGTAGGACTTGGTTGCAAGGAACTTTGCCATTTCTACAGTTGTGGTAAGAGTGTCTGTGGTAAGGTTACCAATGCATTCATTTGCATACACAACCTCCCAACTAAGCAGCCAAAGCAGTGAGTCAAACTGCCTCCCTCTACCAAGGATTGGTGAGCCGTAGGGTTGCCACCTATCCATTTTTTTCCAGACTATGCAGAAATTAAACTGATTGTCCAGCAGTCCAGAAAACACTGTACAAACTCAGGTATTCTGTTTCAAGAAAGAACAGGCCATCAGAATTTGTTAAATCAGCAGATTTACTATGCTTTTTTACAGAAAAGCATAGTAAATTGGCAGGAAAGCAGACATCAGAAATGGAAAACAGAGGGTGTGCCCATCATGTCATGTCATTACGACATCACAAAATGAGTGGATCATGGGTGGGAGAGGGGGTGGAAATGGGTGGGGTTATGGGTGATATGAGGGGTGTGGCCTTGGGCCGGTTTTAGCCATAATGAAAGGTGGAAACTACTGAGCCAGCTTGCATGTGTATAAATAGTGAGGTAATTAAATGTACTAGAGTAACTATTTAGTCAACTCAATATCATATTCATGCATACTCATCTGAAGTATCTACTACACTGCTATAAACTAAGGATCCTATCCAACCACAAACTCACAGGCCCAAACATTCCAGCTAGTCCATATGCCCAAAGGGGTGCAAAGATACTTGACCTAACCCTCATGAACATGGGTGAAGTTTGCAACCCACACACACTTGTGCACACATAATACACACACACACACACACACACACACACACACACACACACACACACACACACACACACACACACACACACACACACACACACACACACACACATATGCACACACATACACACATGCACACGCACACACATACACAGTGTAACATCGTCACAGATCAGGTCAGACCATGAAGCTGTCTCCTTTGAAATAAAGCCTGGAACGCTATACAGATCTGGAACTTTAAGGAATTAGTCCAAGGCAAACCACCTACTATTAAGTGACACTCTGGCAAAATTTAATGAAGTTAAAGTAGCTTCCTAGCCTAAGGGCAATCACAAGGCATTTTTAAGCTATATCTACAACCTGAAAGGCTATACACAACAATATGATAAATTAATTGTAAATTGAGCTAGCTATACTGAGTTAGAGGATTTAGCAAATCTACTGTGTAATAAAGTCCACTCCAACTTTATCCTGCTTTCTCCACTTGACATCTCTCAAGAAGTAGCCTCAAGTTTAACTATCACTAGGGAATAGGTTCTCAATGATCTCTAAAAGTCCAAAAACACTGCATCGATGGGTCCTAATAATATCCCAAGATTCCTCCTAGATAGCAGGAAACATGACCTGCAGGGCTCACTAGAATGATTTTTTTACCACAGACTCCAAACAGACTTTAAGCTAAATGAATATAGAACTGCAGCTGTTATCCCTCTGCACAAGGGCAGGCCATGTACAGACCAGGGTAATTGCCAGCTTATAAATCTGACTATTCTCATATGTAAAGTCATAGAAAAAATTATCATTTTTAGTTATTTATTTATTTAACATTTGTTTACTGAGAAAGTATGGCTGGACAACAGAGTCCATTTTCAGTGGAGGCCCAAGGAGAAAACCTCCAGAAAAATACATATTAGACAAATCCATATTATTTAGACAAATACATATTAGACTAACAAATACCATATAAAAAGCCAAAACATGCAATATAACAGATATCTTGTGTCTGTATAAGGTTTAGCAGATTAAAAGAATAAAATAGCATTTATTATACAAGATACCTGAGAAAATACATAATATGACAGTACAATATATCTTAGAGTAGCTTAAGCTTCTACAGTACATTTAATACATAAACTGATTAAATACAGTTTCCAACAGTATTTAAATCCTAGAGACAGGATGGGGGGAGGAGGTAAAGGGAACTGTGTAGAGGGGATAGATATGTTCTTAAAGGATTTATCTAGGTTAGTGCTGATATCCTGGGACAGTACATGAGAAGATCCATGTGGATATTAGATGATTTTTTAGTAGTTTCTTGAAGCTGGTGGTGCTGGAGGTGGATCTAATGTCTAGAGGTAGGGAGTTCCAGATTTTGGTTATACTATTTGAGTATAGGGAGTCACCGGCATTATTTATACTTTTAGCAATGTTTAATAGGGCTTTGTTGCTGGAGCGCAGTGTCCAGTTATTGGAATAGTGTGTAAGTAGGCCTTGGAGAGTGGGTGTTTTTCTGGGTTGGTTGAGTATTTGGTGGGCCATGGAGAGTTGCTTAAAAATCAGTTACTTGGGGAATTCTAGCCATAAGAGCATGGCACTGATGGGCTCTGTAGTTGGCATCTGTAATGAATTTTGTTATTTTATTATATCAGCTATCCAGTTTATTTATGTCAGTTTTCTTGAGAATTGTAAGCATGAGAGATGCATATAGAGTGTTGAGAGGAGGTGAGTTCTGGCAATGGAAACTTTGGATTTATTTGTAAGGAAAAGTTTGTTCCTATATAGGCTTCCTATTTTTTGTGGACTTTTTTAATTGTTTGAGCTATGTGGATATCAAAGTTCATGTTTTGATCTATTTCTACTCCTAGGAGTTTGGTGTGGGAAACTGGGGTAATGATGGTATTGTTTGTTGAGGTGATTTTGAATAAAGGAGTGGGGTCTGGAGATCTTTGTTGGGTAAAAAAGGATGAGATTTGTTTTGTTGGGATTATTAGTTGTGCATTGGTTAGCGAGGTTTCTACTTTGCAGAAGGCCTGCTGCGTTTTTTTGCGGGAGAAGGTAGAGAGTTGGGGCTGCACGCAATAGGGTAAAGTTGTCTGCATATTATATTAATGTGGCTTGATTGGTGGCAGTATGTAGATTATTAATAAATAATGTGAAGAGAAGTGGGCCTAGAATGGATCCTTGTGGAATTCCTAGGGTAATGTGTAAAAGTAAAAAGAGGGTATTTCTCCATTTTATTGCTTGTTGCCTTCCAGTGAGATAGTTCTGGAACCAAGTGAGCGTGGAATGGCTAGTTCTAAATTCAGATAATGTATTTAAGTGTCTAGAATGTGAGACCATGTCAAATGCATTTAAAAGGTCCAGAAAGATAGATGAGATCATCATTTATATGCGAAATAATGACATTGAAAACCTTCAGACACTGGACCTAACCTAGTTTGATTTAATCAAGGGCAGGTCATGCCTGCTCAACCTGGAACTAAAAAGGGAAGGGAATAAACATATTTACATAAACACAATAAATAGTAATATGTGGGGATAGATTTATAAAGAGGAATGAAAACCTGACGTGACTGGAATCAGAAATTTGTATTTATATAACATTTGTTTACCAAGAAAGTCCAGCTTGGAATGAAGCCAATTTTCATTGGAGTCGCAGGCAGAAATGCTCCAGATGCATGTCTTTATAACATGGGAGGAAACTGGAGCAGCTGGAGGAAACCCACATGAATGCAGGAAGGACATGCAGACTCCACACAAAAGGAACCCCAGCTGAGAAAAAAACTGGAGAGCTTCTTGCTGTGAGGTGACAACGCTACCAATGCACAACTGTGCTATCAAAATAGAACAATCAAGGGGGGTGGTTGCATACTGAGTTACAATGTGTGAAAAATAATCAGAGAAGATGCATTAGTAATAATTTACTTGTTTAAGAAAATTATTGCAGACAACTTTCATAAATCTTCTAGTTGCAAGAGAGCAAATACAGGCAATAGTACAATAGGAGTTAAATGGGGCAAGACCATACATCTCAAATGTCCCTGATTTTGCAGACTGCTCATGCTTTTTTACATCATAACTTTGACCTGTCCCTCATAACTTCTCAGGTAATCAGTGGTGATTACTGTTAAGTCAATAATGTGACAGCTTACATTTGCATTACTATTTTTTAGAAAATGCACATTGATACAAAAATGTTTATTTTAAGTGCATGGCAGTGCTGTATTTTAATCCTTGCTAATTACCAAAATGCTTTATTTTTTATGGCCTTTGTGACACAATTATTTAAGAATTTTGCTTTTTCAGGAATCCCTGAAAAATGAAGTTGGAAGGTTTGCCAAACAATTTGTTATCATTTACTAGGTAGCAAGGATTAAAATTTGAGGACAGAAAGAGGCTATGGTACAGCAAAAATAAGTATCCCACTGTAGGTAGGTGGATAGTACAAGGGAACAGTACATGAAGTTTGTTTCCTGCTGTGAGCTATCAGTCATCGCAGCTCAAATTACCATTTCCACTTTGACAGACACAAAGGGAAGGTGTTTAGGGTGAGAGGAGATTAGTTTAAGGACTACAACTCAGGCATAACAAAAGAATGAAAATTGGCCGCTTTAGAAAGAAAAGGAAGTACCAGGCACTGAGAATACTGTTCTGTGTCATTATCCCTGTTTGTCTTTTATGTAGTGTTTGAAAAGCAAGAAATGGTAATTAAACCTGACTGACTAAAAGAAAGCAGGGTGTACTTGAAAACCCATGTAAAATCAATGCATTGACAGGACTTAGGGGCTATGATCTAATATTTTAAAGCCAAACACTGCATTGTAGGATACCTAGAGGTAGACTAAAAAATCAAGATGCCAGACCCTATGTAGGCAGACTGTGGAATTATATTTAAAAATAAAAATGTGTATAGAGTCCAAAAGTGGTGTTAAAATGTTGGAAACATCAAATTATGATGAAATAAGCAAGTTGTTTTCAGTCTGTGGATGTGGTTCTCCTTTAACAAAAAAATAAAAAACAGAAAGTGTTGCATAAAATACTACACATGCTTTATGAGATTGCTATGATATTAGATCTCAAAAGCTCTTGAGAGGTCTGTGATTTGTTTCTGTGATCTCATAATGCTACAAGAGGCTGACACATACTCTGCTGATATAACATGTTTGGCAAAATGTATGGCATTGCCCATTAGCATAACTATTACGCATAGTCTGTTATAACTCAGCTCAGGTCTATATTGGATGATCGAACTTTCAAAAGTTCGGGTGTCATATGATTGAACTTTTGAAAGTTTGGATGTTTTAACAGAGATCTCCATACAGCACGGAATGGGAAGATTTCCCTTTTCTGCACTGTAGTGCGATCTTGGAGTTTGTATATTTAAAGAGCAGGGTGTGTGTGTGGGGGGGGGGGGGCACAGCCCCCCACATAGGGGTTGCAGGGGTGCTTGCCGCCCTGCTTAAAATGTTCACAAGTAGGTTATTTGTGTAGTTTTTTTTTTTTGAATGTTTGAACTTTTAAAAGTTCAATCATATGGTGTATGATACTCAAACTTTTAAACGTTTGAGCATCCAATATAGACCCCTCAGCTCATCTTAGTTAATTAAATACTATATCTTACATAAATCTGCAAATATGTTGGACTTTTTTTGGTTGCTTGTATTGGCATCCTTAATTCAATAACACTGTTTGATGTTCTGGACTGATAATTAACAGTAATATCTATGCTACACTGAATATGATGTTTATGTCTTTCATCTATAATTGATTTGATGTTAAGTCAACCTTAACCATATCAATTTCTATCATGCGTGTCTTCTATCTTTCTTCAGGCTCTGGCTGAAAATGACTAGTTCATCTTGCTGATTAACAAATAAAGAAATAAACTGTTGTATGCTCTCAAATAAGGGGTCTGATGCCACTCATGTAGGAGACTGAAACGGAGCAGAATAGGATAAACTAGACCCTGCTAATGCAACCTGAATTGGAGACATCAGATGTCATCACACTGCTGTGGAACAAGACAGAGCTTGTCTGGGATGTTAAAAAGTATGAGCTGGATAGATTTGCTGTCAGCTACACATATAGCAATTGGTGCTAAAACCAGACTTCTTGAATGGGAGTGCTCTTTATACTCATTTGGAGTTGTCCTTCAGGAGTCATTCTGGACAGCTGTGAGAATACAAACTCTTGCTGGATGCTGTAAAGCTGCAGTTTATTCTTGTGAATGAGATAATAGTTTCGGTGGGATTATAAGTTGAAGAACAAAAGTCTCTGACAAGTCTTTGTGTATGTGTATCTATCAGCTGTTCAGAATAGCCAGCTTTCTTGGAGACTGCTGTGGAGGTGCTACAAGCAACTCCTACTGACTCAGTAACTTTTTGGGGAGAAAATAATAGACATGCAATGAAAGACAGAGATTCACGAAGGTGAGGAGATGCAGAAGCATGGCTTGCCTAATTTTAATTATACTGACATTTTGTTACTGGACTTCTGTCCTAGTCAAGGACTGTCTGTATAGCAACTACTATGTTCAAACACAAAGCTGCTCATAAGTGTACTTAGTGTCAGACTGCCTTAAGTCGGTGGTAGACTATGTAGCTAT
This sequence comes from Protopterus annectens, assembly GCF_019279795.1. Taxonomy (NCBI): domain Eukaryota; kingdom Metazoa; phylum Chordata; order Ceratodontiformes; family Protopteridae; genus Protopterus; species Protopterus annectens. Next base: position 1,090,307,509 of record NC_056727.1, on the reverse strand, counting down.
ATGATCTGACTTAAGGCCATATGTTCTTAATACCTGGATGAATTTAGGTGCTGAGCTGTCAGCTGATAACCATTTGCTGCTGCATTAAGCCAGAAGGACAGGCCAGTCAGTGGACAGAACCCAGAGACCCTAAAATCTGGAAAGGGGTCCTTAAAATGCCTAGTAGACGACTCTGTGTGGTTAGACTTTAATTCCCACTTCAGTAAGAGTGCTTCCTATGCCAAGCGAAGGTTGAGGGTATGGAGTGTGAATGAACACTGTTCAAGGCCTCAAGTCACTGAGCTGTAGCTGAAAGTGATTGGTATTTGTCATCATTATGGTAACTTTAGAACCTACTGGTGGTCACAACTGATGAGGGAAGTAGTCAAGTTAAAGCAAGTGGTCTTCCATGTAGTGCTAGTGGAGGGAGTCTCCTAATTTGACTGATAGGTACTGATAGGCCAAGACAACAGTAACTAACAAAGCAAGTTAAATGAAGTCATGGATAAGTGAGGCAGTTAGTGAGGCCATAAAGAATAACTTTCAGATGGCCTCTAAAATCTTCAGACAAGCTATCACCTGACTCAGAAAGGGTGGTTGGGACATCACCCATGTTGTTCTCAGAAAAGGCACAGAAATGCTAACCTCAACTTTGGCCACTGTTAAGAGGTGGAAGGAACACTTATAGAAATTACTGAAAATGGTGTACATGCTATCCTGTGAGGAAGTGGTATAAGACATAACTAGTGAGACTAGGTCAATTTCTGTAGATGAAGTCAGTGCAGTAATTAAACACCTCTGCAGTGGCAAGGGTGTGGGAGTGCATGTGATCTACCTAAAATGCTGAAGATGGAAGACATTGTTAGATTATCATGGTTAATGTATATTTTCCATGTTTCACAGAAGTTGGTTACAACTCCTTTGAATTGCCAAAATTGAGGTGGTGGTCTGCATTTTTCATAATGGGAGACAGCATTGTGTGTTTCATTTATAGAGGGGTGACATCTTTTTCTTCTTGGAAAAAACTGCTCCACATGCTTAACTGTGCAGATCCTGTCCTGTATGTGGAACTCTGGATCACATTTTTGTCCTTTCACAGATATTGGAGGGGATCATAAGAGTTTTCCAAGATTTTCTTTGTGTGCATTTTGCTTTCTGGAGTAGGTATATGAGTGTGTATTCTGGAATGTCTTGTAGGAGGTGCTACAACAGCATAGGTTTCTGTGGCTTCTGATGCATGCCATATAACTTATGTACCTTTGAAGTTGTCGAATTTTTTAGTATTAAGCTGAATGCATGCAAGGTAGGTGGTGCACTCTTCTAAAGGTTGTTTTATGTCACAACCTGTTTTTTGTTCCTCTTATTCTCAGGATATTTAGATAGAGACAAGGTGTTGGAAGAATCAAGTTTGTAGACATGACAGCCACATCTCTCTTCTTTGTAGATGATTGTACCCTTCTGATCTCAAGTTACTATGATCCTCACGTTAAACTGAAGTGGTTCACTGATAAGTATGAATCAATATAGCTACATCTAAATCAGAGTTCATGGTGCTTTCTCAGAAGAGACTGGATGCTTGAATCAATACATCTACGTCTAAATCAGAGACCATGGCACTTTTTCAGGAGAGAATAGATGCTTTACTGATAAGTATGAATCGATACATCTATATCTAAATCATAGATAATGGCTTTTTCTCAGAAGACAGTGAGGCAATAGCAGCTACATCAGCTGGAGGTGTTTTAAGTATTTTGGGTTCAGTTTTGTTCATGGCTAAGGATAGAGATTGGTAGATGGACCAGCAGTTAGCTGCAGCAGTGGCTTTACTACAGACATTCTACCAGATTGTGGTGGTAAAGCAGGAGCTGAGTTATAGGATAAAGCTGTTAATAATTTATAATCTTAATCTAAACCCCTATCAACAGCTATAGTCACAACTTTTGTGTATTTACTAAAAAAAGAGATCTTGGAAACAGGATGTAAAAAAGATGTTTCTCAGCAGGACTGTTGAGTCCAATACCCATGACAATGTAAAGAGTTCTGAAATCCAGAAGACTTTTGGAGTAGGCCCACAGATCAGGAGGAATCACATTACATGGTTTAGGCACCTACTGGTGATGTCCTTAGCTGCTTCCTGTGGGACTTACACTGATCACAGCCCACTGGAGCTAGTCACAGCTCACTGAAATTAGTCACAACCTACTGGAGACAGTCACAGCCCACTGGAACTAGTCACAGCCTACTGGAACTAGTCATATTCATCTGGAAATAGATACTGACCCAGACCAGGGTATGTAGGAGAGAATGTATCTCTGAAATGGGATCTAAGAATCTCCTTTAATGAGCCAGAGTCTATTTTTGAGGATAGAGAAGTGTACTCTGTCTAGCTCAGCTTGTTAAAACCATGATCCTCGCCAGGAAAAGTGGTTTTGAAAATAAATGGATGGTATAGCTGGAGGGATGGATAGATGAGAGGACAGATGGAAGGAAGGATACAAAAGGTTAAGTAGCCAGCAGAGATATTGCAATGGTGGCTGTCACCAAACACCATATCAGTAATTCAATTTTTAGTGTTTGGAGATATTTACCTCAGAAGTATGTACCAGTGGGTTTCTACCTACACCTTGATCATAATTTTATACAATGCAAAGTAAAACATTGGCATTTAGAATGAAAAACAAAGAATGATCTGCCTGCAGTGTGCACATAAATTTGATGTTACCATTTTAAGGTTTTGATTTCACTGGCACGTACACAGCGAGTTAATCTGCCATTGCTGTTGTGTCACCTGTGAAGTGATGCATCTGTGATGATTGGGATCTCCTGGTTATGAAATTAATATAAAATAAATGAATAATAGAATAATTGCACATGTGTACATGCTATATTGTAGTCTCGTCCTTGAAGCACTATTCAGTCTAATGAACATACATCAAAGGCCATGTTTGCAATGTTTACATGCTTTTATTTTTCTTGCCTAGATATATAACTTTTATTAAGGTTGTTAACTAATTTCCAGAAAGGTATAATTTCTCTGTCTCTTTGACAGGACTGTTCCTATATGAGTGAGTGAATCTGTGTGTAGTGTGTGTGTGTGTGTGTGTGTGTGTGTGTGTGTGTGTGTGTGTGTGTGTGTGTGTGTGTGTGTATATGTGGGGGTTAAGAAAGTGTTATTCAGAGATATGCTAATGAGCCAGTAATGAGGCCTTTATCATTGCAGCCATAGGTGTTTCTGAACTGCATTTTCTCACTGTTGCATAAATTGACTGAGTGCAATAGGCTATTTACAAGAGTAGTAAGAATCTTTTTGAATCCTAGGGATGGTATATGTATTAGTTTTATTAAAAAAAAAATCATTTAACTATGCCATTTCATAAAAGTATTTTAAGCATCCTTTTTTGGAATGTTCAGATTCTCATTTGACTTCAAGTTCTTGAGATGGAGAATGACTGATGGAAATGCTATTGTGATATCAGACTTTATTTGCACATGATTGTGATGAACATCTTGTAACTTGGGAATCCATGTATTTCAGTTGATGTTTACTCAGCAGATCATGGGATTTCATCTGCAACATGAACATGGATCATTAACATTTGCACTTTTGTTTCTTAAATTTGAAGTGGCATTACATCTCTACTTATCCTTACTTAAAATATTGGATAACGCAAAACACCTTCATGAATACTGATTATATTAGTTTTTGGGCTTGTAAACTCTGTGTCTAAAGTACCTCAGCTACTTCCTGGCACAGTCTGCTTCCCAAATCCGTATTTCCATTCAAAGGCTACTATTTTGTTTATGTTATGCATTCATTCTCTTTCGTTAACTTGTGTATATTCTGGTCATAGCAGACATTTTTAGACAACTTTTAATTATCTTAGGTTAGAGTTGACTGCATATTGGAAGGTTGCTCTGCGAACCCTAACCAGGAAAAGCTGAAAAACAACAACATTGGAAGGTTGCTCTGCCATATGTGATGTTAGTGATAGAGGTTGAATTAATGACCCAAATGTCAGAAGATTGCTTATTTTATTTATTTATTTATTTATTTGCAGTTTGATTACTGGGGAAGTCCGAATTGACCCATTTTCAGTGGAGGCCCAGGAAGAAAAGCTCCAAGATTCATTATACAATTTAGATACAACTGATAGTTAATATTAAAGATAATATTATGTAGAATAGTTACTCATAAATGCATTCAGTATCATGCATAGTTAACAGATTAATTAAGCTTGAAGGTAGGGATCATAGAGTTTCATTTGAGGAAAACAGATAAGTGTTAGGTGTGGAAACAGTTTACATACAAACCTTTTAAGAAAATGTAAATAAGCTTTACATACACACATCAACAGTAGAATGCTATTTGCAATATTTGCAAGGTTAGGCTGTGTGTGGGTAGCTGCAGGAGTTTTTGAGAGGTTAGAGAGAAGCTATAGAAATTGTTGAGAGCTTAGGTTGGCTCATAGGAAGATAACTATGAGAGTTGTAGAGCTTGAGAACCAGAGGGAGAACCCCCCTTGATTAGGTTGGGTGAAGACAGGTACATTTCCATTTAGTGGACAGGTGTTTGAATAGCTGGGTTTTGAAGTTTTTTGAGTTTGGTATGGTTCTTAGTGTGGAGGGAAGGGAATTCCATTTTTTGCCTAGTGAGAAAGATAGGAGAAGTTGGCCAGCAGGACATTTAGGTTTATGGATAGTAATTAAGTTTTGATTTTCAGATCTGAGAGCTCTGTTGGGTGTATAAGGGGGAAGGGTGTTAGAACGGGACATTTTGTTGGGTGAAATATGAGTCTATATGCAGTAGTGAGTTGGAGATAGTCTACGTAGTTTGGGAGTTCAAGCCATTTCAGGGATTGTAGGGTTAGGCAGTGATGGGTGGTATTTTTACATTTAGAGGCAAATTTAGAGATTTTGTTGTATCAGTTTTCTACTTTAGAGGTGATAAAGGAGGACAGGTTGGTTAGAAGAGGGGCTCCGTATAATAAGGAAGGAAGAAGATAAGTCGAGACCAGAGTTTGCCTGGTAGAGTTGGAGAGAAAGTGATTATTCCTATACAGCATACCTAGCCTTTGGTGGGTTTTCTTAATATTTTGTTGAATATGAATATCAAGCTTGAGGTGTTCATCTACAGTAATGCCAAGTAGTTTGGCAGAGGGGACCACTTCTATAGGTGAGTTGGCTTGACTATAGACTTTGAAGTTGTTTTTATCATAGGAGCGGGTCTTTGTGGGAGGGAATAGTAGAATCTTTGATTTATTTGCATTGAGAGAGAGGTGGTTTTGGAGCGTCCAGTTTTCAGTTGTTGAGAAGGCAGTTTGGGTTTTAGTCAGCAATTCAGAGAGGTTTGAGGCAGAGCAGACTAAGGTTGAATCATCTGTGTATTGAATGATTTTAGCATCAGGAATAGCAGTGTGAATGTTATTGATGAAGATGTTAAAAAGCATTGGCCCAAGGATGGATCCCTGTGGTACGCCAGTTCGGGTAGGTAGGAAGGAAGAGATGGAGTTCTTCCATTTGACTACCTGTGATCTGTCTGATAGATAGCTGGAGAACCAGGATAAAGCATTATGTGAGAGATTAAGGTTTGAGATATGACAGAGAAGGTGCTTGTGGGAAACAGTATCAAAGGCTTTAGACAGATCGAGTAAAACAGTAGAAACTAAGTGTCCTGAATCTCTGGCTTTTTTGACAGTTTCTAGGAAAGAGAGTAAAGCAATTATTGTGCTATGCTGGGTAGGAGTGAGAAGATTGTTTTGGGTCAGGAAAGGTATAAGTTGGAGGTGGATGCATTTTTCTAGGATTTTGGAGATTGGTGAGAGCAAAGCAATGGGGCGAAAGTTTGAAATGCTGGTATTTTTGCCTCCTTTATGAAGAGGAAGAATATAAGCTGAGCGCCAGAGTTTGGGGCATATAATTCTTTTATGGATTGGTTAATAATTCTGCTGATTGGGAGAGCAATGCCATCAGCAGCACATTTTAGGAAGGAAGAGGGAACATTGTCGGGAGCGTTACAGCAAGGTTTAAGTTTGGACAAAAGTTTTTTATAAAGTTAATGGAGATGGGTTTGAGTTCAGACAGATGAGGTGAGTTAGAAGGGGAGAGTGTAGAGCAGTTGGGTTATTACTGGGAAATGTCTTGGTGAGGGTAGTAATAGTTTCTATGAAAAATGAATTAAATTCAGAGCCTAGTTCAAGGTCAGATTTACTGGGATCAGGACAGGGATTATTCTTGGAGCCTGGACTGAAGAGTGAGTTTATTGAGTTCTAGAATTTTTTGGGGGGGGTTTATTGTTATTGGACTGAAGTTTGATATAGTAGGATTTTTTGTCTTTGGTGATTAGTCATTTTGCATGGTTGCAGAGCTGTTTATATTGGAGCAAGGTATTGGCCAGTTTATTGTTTTGGTAAATCTTCCATAGTTTGTCTTTGTGGTGCATAATCTGTTTTGTCTCATTGGATAGCCAAGGAGCAGTTTTCGTTTTTATCCTTTTGTTTCTTAGTGGGGCTAGTAAGTTTAAAGTATCAAGGAAGACAAAGTTGAAGTATTCTATAGCCTTGTCAAGGGGAAGGATGTTTAGAATTTGCCAGTTCCTTTGTTTGAAAGTATTTGAGAAAGTAGTTGGGTTGAAGCTACTGAGGTTACAAGTTTGAATGTATTGATGCTGGTGTGGGGAAGAACCAGTTGAGCGATGCATAAAGGCTGGGAGGTGGTCACTAAAGGTATCAAGAATTGTGCCAGAATTGGTTATTTTATTTTATCTGAGACTAGGATCCAATCTATAGTGGATCCGGGAGGGTTAATTATGTTAGGTTGAATGATGGAGAGGATTATTTGAGTGAAGTTATAAAGGTTAATTGATAGGGAGGGGGGCAATTGATTTTATTCCAGTCAATATTCACATCACCAAGGATATAAGTTTCATAGTTAATTTCAGCAGAGGCCCATAGGAGAATATTTTCAAGTGTAGAGATATTGTTACCTGGTGAGATGTATAGGGTAATGATGCAGATATTTTTATGTTTATTTGGTTTTAGAATTCCAGCAGTTAGTTCAGTGTTCTGAAATTGAGGAATTGGAATTTGGAGGGGAATTAAGGTAAGAAGGTTGGAGTAGACTAGGGCAGTGCCTCCACCTTTTTTTATTTAGTCTGTCATTTCTGAGACAATGAAATCCTGGGGGCAGAATCTCAGAGTTGGAGATAAAGGGCTTGAGCCAGGTTTCAGAGATGGCTAAGATATCTGGTTGGTTATGGCTTAACCAAGCTTGAAATTGGTGTACTTTGTTGTTTAGGCTTTGTGCACTAATTGTAAAAATCTTTAGGGTGTTGAGATAGGAGGAATAAGGGATGTGTGTTGTTAATAAAGGATGTAGGACCAGAGTTAGGATGGATATCACTAGCTTGGAATAGGTTGTTGAAGGAGATATCCTTTAGCCATATTGGGCTGTCAGGCATGAATTTTGATAGATTGTAGACTGGAGCAGGTGACAGTGTCTTGTCTTTAGAGGAGAAGAGTTTAGGGTGAAATAAGTGCAGAGGGTTGGGCTGAATGAGAGAAAAGGAGATAGAGTGGAAATGGGAGTAAGAGTGTGGGAGAAGGTGGGTTTGTATGGTAGTTGCCTTTGTAGGTGGTATTGGACAAGCATAGGTGGTATATGAGGTAGCATAGTATAAGGGAAGTAGGAACATAAAGAGGAGGCTAGGGGACTAGAGGGAGTGATAACTTGAGGAGAGCATGTTGGAGCAAAGAGAGAGTGGTATGAATGGTTAGGAAAATAGAGAAGGCTATGAAGAAGAAAGGGTTTAAAAGTGATGGAGGTATTCTAGAGATTTAAGGAAAGAGGAGGGGACTATAATTATTGGGTGGAGTACAGATTACAGAGTTTAAGAAGGATGGCTATAGGTGGGAGGAGTAATGAGGGGGGAGCTGGTATTGTGTAATTAGTCTGAGAGGGTGGGATAAGATAGGAATAAAGCTAGGAGTACTGGGGGCAGGTGGGAATTTGGGGTAGGGTAGGGGAGCGGAGTGAGCCAGTAGGGTGAACAGAGTGGGAAAGAACACTAGTGGTGAGTATGGCAGAAAAAGTATCAGCAATGAGCAGTTTAAAGGCTGTAGTTGGAAGGTATGAGCTAAATATTTCCAGCCAGAAAATGAAGGCTGCTTTTACAGAGGGTGGTTTAGCAGGGGGGAGAAGATATTTACAGTCTAAGGATATTAACTCACAACTGTTTGTGAAAAAATAAAACTTGTTGAGATTATAAAGAATATCTAGGATTTATATTGGCAGATGCTGCCACCTAATGGTAGAAGGAGATAGCAAACAGCAGGGAAAGTTGGACCAGTTTTAGGTTTAAATATATTCTAGGGTAGTGATAACAGGAGGGGGAGAGGGCAAACCGTCTATGGTAGGCGGCTAGAACGTGCACACGGGACGGCAGACTAACTCTATAAATAGTACAAGTCTACATTTAATTAGTGTTAAGCAACATACATTTACACAATCTTGTTGGGGGGTCTTTTCAGTAGTATTTTTCTAAGTACCAGGCAAGCTGGCCAATTCAGGGTGTCTTCAGGTGAAGGCCAGAGGTATTCCTTTTGCATTTAAAGCAGGGAGGGAGCACCTGGGATGGATTAATTTACATAATCTTGTTGGGGGTTAAGAGTATAAGCATCCAAAAGCCTTGATATTTATTTGTAAGTAAATTCATATGGGTGGAATCCCTCATAAAGCTCTGCGTCTTGGCTGATTTTAGTAGTTAACCCCTTGCAAACAGTGCTTGTCATGAAGACAGGTCTTGGGAGGGGTGATCCGCCACATTACATGCGCACTCAGGTCACTCCAAAGCAAGTACAAGTATGATGCAGTCATTGTCCATGCTGGTGTGAATGACCTGAGACGTACCTCCCTGGACTACATGAAAAGAGACATTGAGGAGCTCTCCGATTATGTAGCCCAGACTGGTATGACCCTGACCCTGAGCAGCATCCTGCCTTCACCAAGAATGATGCCTCAGTACAAAGACAAAATGATCAGTTTTAACAATTGGCTTAATCACTGGTGTCATTCTAGGGGGATCCAATGTCTGTCAGCCTGGGATGACATGCTGGACAAGCATTGCCAAGGGGTGGCTTGCACCTGGCACCACTGGGCTTCTGGATACTGGCCAAGGCTCTTGCCACGCCCATAGTGCCTTTTTTAGGCAATGCTCAAAAGACAAATCAACCTCCATAAAAACAAAATGGAAAAAATTAAGGGTAATGCTGCTCAACGCCAGAAGTCTAAATCTCAAGATGCAGGCACTCAAGCACTTCTCAGTATGGAGAACATCGATGTCTGTGCAGTAACTGAAACCTGGTTCAAGGCTCCTGAGAGCACTCCAGCTACCAGGCTATACCTCATATCATGCTTTTGGCCTCAAGTTCCAGGCCGAACCACAAAGGAGGGAGTGTCCATTTCATAAAGGACACCTACACCTCTCGATTGGTGGCTACCATGAAGCATCAGAAACCATACAAGTTTTACTCACCATAGGCAAAACTGCCATACAACTGGTCGCATGTTATAGAACACCCTCCCAATCCCAGGAATCCCATCAAGCATTCCTGAAAACACTGGAGGATATGAATGTCACACCAAACACCATCATATTGGGTGACTTCAACTACCCAACATAGACTGGGCCCACTATTCTAGCCCTAACACCCTAGCCCAAAGATTCCTGGAATTCATTAACTCAAATGCTATGGAGCAACTGGTCACTTCTCCTATGAGGAGAGATAATATACTTGACCTGATTATCACAAACATGGGGTCCAAATTCTCCGCCGGATATAAACCCCTCACTAGTAAGATCTGACCATAAACTGATCACGTTGGGTGTACATATCCCACCCCACCCCAGAACAAAAGACTACAGTGAAAAATTTTTCAAAAGCTGCCTTTACACTCCTTAAGTCAGAAATGATATCCTTTAAGCCTACTGGGTTAATGGAAACCACATCCCAAAATGCTGAATCCTACACAACAGCCTTCTACGGACATCTCCAAGAATGCATGGATCAAGCAATCCCAACTAAAACCAAGACCCTCTCCACCAAGGGAAAATGCCGGTTTGGTGGACCCCGGCTATAAACAAACTGTACAACAAAAGAAGGAAGCTACTGCAGGACAAAGCCAAATCACACAAGGGAAAGGCTTCCCTGATCAGCACAAGTAAGTAACTACCTTCTCTCATAAAACATCTAAAGCCAACTTTGAGAGAAAGATTGCCAAGGATACCAAAGACAATCACAAGGCCTTCTTCAATTATGTCAGAACCTTGGGAGGAAATTCTCAGATATGCTCTGAGTTGGTACACAACGACAAAAATTCACTGACCCTACCGACATTGCCAATATTCTGGCAGATCGGTTCAGTGCAAATTTCTCCCTCCCTCACCCCTAAAGATGTAGTAATTATCCCTGCTGAATGTAACCTACCTGTCATCTCAGACATAGGTGAAATCAGCACTCAACAAAGCAAAAACACAGCATCTATGGGACCCGATGGTATCCCGGTTTGCGTGTTACGTGAACTTCAAGATGAACTCAACCCACACCTAAAACGCTATTCAGTCTTAGCCTCACTACAGGATATGTACCTGAACACTGGCACACAGCAACAGTGGTCCCACTCCACAAAGGGGAAATTCTACTGACCTTGGTAACTACCGCCCCATAAGTCTGACCAGCCTGGTCTGCAAGGCTATGGAAAGAATCATCATGGAACTCATAAATGGCGATATTGGAGATCTGCAGACCCTTGATCCCACCCAGTTCGGTTTTGTAAAGGCAGATCCTGCCTCTTAAACCTGGTTGACTTCGAGACAGTCACTAGTGCCATCGAGGGCAAGGCTATCCACACTGCCTACTTGGACTTGGCTAAAGCCTTTGACACGATACCACACTCTGGCATCATAGACAAGCTCAGCAGCCTAAATGTAAATCCATATGTCACAAGATGGGTAGCAAACTGGCTAAAAAACAGAACCCATAAGGTCAAAATTGCTGGAGCCATGTCAGATTCAAAACCAGTCACAAGTGGTGTCCCACAGGGCTCAGTCTTGGGACCACTCTTATTCGGCATTTACTTCTCGGATGTGAAAGCAAATATGGGAGGATTATGGCTGACAAAGTTTGCAGATGACTGCAAACTGGGTGCCATAGTTGATTCACCTGCTGACACACACATCCTACAGAAAGGTCTCACTGAAGCGAACAACTGGTGCCAGAATCATGGCCTCAAACTTAACGCCAGAAAATGTATAGTCATCCCTTTGGGAAAAACAAAGTACCCACAAATTATCACATAGACAATAACCCACTGAGTCGGAAGAAGTAATCAGAGACCTGGGGACTTAAGTCGATAGTGACCTCTCCTTTGACAACCATGTTGCCAAAGTGGTCAGAAAGACATTCTACCTTGCCCATCTCATCATGAAGGGATTCTCATCCAGATCAAAGGAGGTCATTGTACCTCTATATTCCTCCCTTGTCAGGCCCATGATTGAATATAATGCTCCATTTGGGATGTATCTCACCCGGCACATGCAACAACTGGAAAGACCCCAGAAGTACCTCACCAAGAGGATCATGGGTCTCAAACATGTGCCTTATCCAGCTAGATTAAAGAAACTCCAGCTCTATTCAGTAGCATACCGCCTGCTCAGAGGTGATTTGTGCCTAACATATAGGGCCATGTCCAACCAAGAACTGATGGACATGCTCCATCTCAAAAATCCAGATCCACCAGAACCACGCGAGCTAAAGATTTCAACCTCTGCACAAATATGAATAAAACATGCTGGAGGGATAGATTCATAACACAGAGGTTACCAGTACTCTGGAACAAAATCCCAGTTCATGTGAGACAGAGCCCTTCATTGGCACTGTTCAAGAAAAATCTCGATGCATGGATGGGAGATCGTAAGTTTACCCCGGGAGTCACCTCAGTGTCACTACTAGACAGAGGTATAGTTTACTAAATAATGGGGTCCCACATGTGTCACTACTAGAGAGGCGCAACTGTATAATACGGGGTGGAGTAAGCCACATCATTGTTGGCTAGGCTTGTAAGTGCCCCAGGGCAGATAGCCTAGTACACTACTATGAAACTACTATGAAACTATGAAATGCACTATACCAACATGGTTCTAGAAATGTTGATGCATTCAGCCGGAACACTTGCATACCTTCCATGCTCTGCATCATGTACCTTTTCTGTGGTCAAGAAAGAGAAACTTGTGATGTATTAAAAAAGTCTTGGTCTGACTACAACTTGTAGTCAGCACAGTGATTTCTCTTTTAGGAAGTCATTGAAAGTTGATGTCCCAAGGGATAAACAATGCATTAATGAACCTCTACTGTTCATTTGCTTATGATCTGTCATAGCATGCTACTGCAGTAGTAGAAGAAGCTTAGGAAATAGACTGCAAAATTTGAAGGTGACATCTTTGTCCATGTAGTCTCCTCTTTCTCTATACAAAGAGAAGCAGAAGGTCCTTTATACTTAACAACAGTTTGTCATAGTTGTACAACAATTACATTGCATATCTTTCATGTGCTGAAATGGATCTTTTTGAAACTATTTAGTACCCAGGACATGCTTTGGAAGGATTCTCTGCATCTGTGAAAATCTGAAGTATTTTGATTTCTACCTGAATTCCATCTGCCTTTTTTGTGGCTGACCACTTTATGTAATGGATACTTTACTTGGACTTTACTGAAGTTTTAGAGAGGTATGGGAAATATGGTACTCTTTATATTGCTTATGGTGTATGGTGCTGAGTCTTAATTTTTCTAAGATTATAAAAAAATTTACCTCTGAATCATTGTGTGAATAAACACACACACACACACACACACACACACACACACACACACACACACACACACACACACACACACATTCAATCTCATTTATGTCCCCACAGATTTACACAAACACATCCACACACATACGAACCCCAATCCCACATCTTTGCTGAAATTACTTGTGTCATAACTGCTTTAGTAGTGCATGGGTTACCATTATCTATTGGTGCATTCACTTTTTCTCCAACAGTGATGTTTTCCACTCTCAGATATTTCTCTAAATTACTTGGCAACAGAAATAAGAAGCTGCTTAAATTTCTGGAAGATGAAACATATACCTAATTTGCATGAGCTCCTCCTGGTTTTGCTGAATTAGCATGCAGCTATTCCAGTGACACTGCACTCTATGCTGAGTTTTCTGTTAGTGGAAAACCTCAGTGGTAGGAAGTCTATGAATCAGAATGGTTTACTGTGAGGGAAAACACCCATGTTAAGGCTTCCTGTTCATGGCAAATATTTTTGAATCTTGGCTCATGTTGTTCCTCTGGGTGAAAATGCTTAAAATAAGTGATGTTATATCTTTTACTGGCCCAGCATAGGTTTTGCCATGCAGCTGTGCAAGCTTTTGGATAAACAAGAGTCCCTTGTCATGGTTAAAGTGAAAGTTTCCTGTTATTTTTAAGTTTGTGTAACTGTAAAACCTATGTCAGTCAAAAAAACAGATATATCATATCACCCCTGTGCTGCTGCATTTTGTACAAAACTATTTAAATTCAGGCAGTGATTGCAGTTGTTCTTCACATCAAAAATTACATTTTCCTATTTAAGCATATATGGATGTAATAAAATCAGTCTAAATAAGATAAAAAATTAGCTAGTTACTTTGCAGAGTTAGGGATAAGCACAAGACACGAAGCTATGTAAAGAAACTGTCAATGATATAAAAAGATCAAGTAGGAAAATATTCATTGTGAGACCTTATGACAGATTATTCATAGGTGGGTCATACCCTTGCCAGAATGCTGTTGATATTACAACAGTTTAGTCTGGTTGTTAAGAGCTGAGAATACCTCAAATGGCTGCAGAAGATGGCAGATTGTGGGTAGGAGGGTAACAAGTACTTATATTGACTTCAAGTGTGAGGGTCTTTTAGAAGAGTGCATCTAATTTGCTCTCTGCATACGCAGAATCATTCCTAACAAGTTATGACATCCCGCCCTCTGAGCCAGTAATAAAGGAGCCTGAATCCTCACCACTGACACATGTAAGGCACATTCACTTTGAAAAAAATAGATACACACAGTATGTCCAGATGCAGCTCTTTGCATCAAGCACAATTTCTCTTAAGAGCACACATAGAACACACTCAATCCAGGGTCTGGGTTTCCCTCTCTCTCTCTCCAGACCTTCAGTAAGACTTCCCACTGGCACAGCTGTAGAGTTGAGTCCTCAACTGAGTGTCCAAGCCAAGTCCTCCACCACTCTCTCTATGAAACCAGTGCTCTGTGTCTCTGCTCCAAGTAGCTGACACACACACTCTTTGAAGTTTGATTTTCACACACACACACACACACACACACACACACACACACACACACACACACACACACACACACACACACACACACACACACACACATACACACACACACACCTGGGAAAGGCTGGCACAGATTTACTAGCTATGTCCAACTGCCCAGACTATAAGGTAGTTACTGCCACCAGACATTCCAAAGCAAGCTATTCTGAGGCTCTTACAAGGGTGCCCAGTTATACTGAGTGAAATTAATACTAATGCAAATGGTAGTGCTTGACCAAAGCAGTAAGGCTTTCAGGAGTGGCCAAAATGTCACCAAATAAATATATGTACTCTCAAAGGTTAATATATTCTGGAAAGGACCAGCCACAATGAAAATTTTAAATATATTTAATAACACATAATAAAAGAACATGAAAATACTAAATATCTATTTACAATAAACACCAGAGTTTCAATCACAGGAAATATTAAAAATAACCCAGATGAATAGATTTGCACAGTTATAGAAAAACAGCACTTAACTAATCTCACTATATTTTCCTGACTGATCTAAGGAATTACTATTCCCTGGTTACTTACTAAAGTAAGGCAAGATGAAATGTGTGACAGATTTTTCAATGTTAGGTTTCAAAAAACAAATTACTCTGAGACTTCTGTCTCATCTGGTATTAAAACATCATTTTAGTCCTGGATTATAGAATGACATCACATACATCTGGTCATCTGACTCTGATTTTAAATCTACCCCCTTTCCTAGCAATTGAACCAGTATCTAGCACATATGTGTGAATAATGCACACACATAGAGATTTGCTAAGATCTGTTGCAGCTTCTGGAAGTCATAAAGCAATTACAAAATTCCACCTTTCCAGAGTAGCAATTAGTTCACCCCCAAGGACAATAGAGAAGGCTTCCTAGTAAAGAGTTTTTGTCTCTGGCTACACTGAAACATGTGAGATACAATCTTCATGGCTTATACCAAGTAATTTAATTTCAAAGTATTTTTCAAAGTTAGCTGGACTGAGATTAAACTCTTCTCTTCCAGTATCCTCTGTTACAATATATTCATTTCAATAGTTACCATACAGTCTGAAATACAGGTATACTTTTTTTCTGTCCAGCAGGACACACTGTTGGTACATTTTTTAACACAAGCAGCCTTTACAAATACATTTTCAATGCATGCACCTGTACAAATCAGTTTGATATACAAATGACATATAATTCTTTACAAAACTCTAGCATGCTATGCTGGCATATGTTATACATCCACTGCCCTACTTCTCCTGGCATAGCTGGCAATAGTTCACATAGACACACAAGTAATAAACTTTAGCTTCATCTTGCAGAGGTACTTTGCAATTTCAGGATCACAATCTAAATAACCATGCTTTCTGTGTATTGAACCTACTGACCAGGACTGCAAATGGAATTAACTGTGTAAAGCTGTGCCATGGGCACTGCATTACTAAGCAGCCATCACTATAATAAAATGCCCTGTTATTATACTCATTCAGTCAGCAACAGTTTAAGAGAAATATTAAGTACTTTACATTTTTATAAAAGGATGAAGGAAGAGTGGGTATCACCATGAAAGCTACCAGGAGTCTTCTCATAAATAATTGCGTCACCTTTGAGCAGGGTTTTTAAAAGCCTGAATCTTTGCATAATAAGAAACAGATTCTGCAAATGTATTGAATAAAAAAAAAATAGAAACAAAACTCATTGTGTAACTTGTATATGTGCCAAGAAAGCAGTAATTGGTGCATCACACAGAAAATATCCATAATAGTTACAGGGGAAGTCATAAAGTTCTAGAAATCATACTATAATAGAAAAAAGAACAGCTTTTTTGAGACAGGTGAATGCATCTTTCTAGTTTTGCCCAATAAGAAATAAAATATGGATGAAGTGCCAATGAAGTTGTAAAAGAACATTATGTATCAGTTGACTTAAGTGTAACTTGCAGCACAGAAACTCGTAATAGGCCAAATTCTTACCAAGACATTCTGTTTTAATCTCCTGTGGCTGAAAAATAACATAAATACCTAGTTTGCTGATTTAACTGAAACTGCTGCAAAATATATTAATACCACATATCACCAAAGGGAACAAAATGAGACTACATTATTTTTTCTGCAGGTGAATGTGTCTTAAGCTACGAAGCAACTGCAGCAATATGTGACCTGAAAAAATAGTCATAGTACATTTGCAACTTTATCATGGCAAGCAATATGTTTCAAGCAAGTAACAGGAATTTAAATGCTCAATACATCAGACAAAGGGCAGCTAGATAGGGAGAATAGTAAATTGTTCATATGCAATTTCTTTTGCATAATATTAATTTAAAAAAGAACAGAGTCTAATTGTAGAAATTAGAATTTTGTCAGGTTTACAAATTTGAATTTCAGCTTTCTTATGGAATAAAAAGAAAGATCTGGAAAGATTAGTCTGCCACCATCAGGAAATACTGCATCTGTTTTCAAAGCAGGGCTATGGCATGCTAGAAAATTAATAGATTCCTCCAGCTGTTGCCTTCAGTCGCACATACCTAGGTTGTGTGTGCATCTCAATAAATAAGAGCCATAATATGCCACAAAATTAAATGATTCTTTTGAATGTTGCTTTCAAACTCAAATACCCAGGTTTTGAGTAAAGAGAGAATCAGTATATTAAAAAAAAAATAAGAGCGGTAAGCCAGCATATTGAAGAGCCAAATGAAGTTTGGCAACAAACTAAGTTGTCCCGGGACATCTTATGGTGGGTGTAGGTGGATATTAGGGGGAGTTAAGTGGGTTGGGGAGGTGAAAGGGTTAAGTGGATGCAGGGATGGTTGGGAGGAAATGAGATAAGGATGGAGAGGGGCTTAAGGGATTTAGTCTAGTGTAGCTGAGTTAGGCAATCACATTTTGGTGTGAACTTGCTACCCACCCTCCCGCCTTCTTTTCATTGGTGGGTTGGGGGGAAGTAGGATTATTTATCAATGGGATAGGTGGAGAAGAGGGATAGGCTTGCCCTCTTCTCTTTCCCCTCTGGTTTGGATGTTCATTTCAAGGATTTGGGGAAAGGAAAATGAGTAGTTGGAGGAAGCTTTTTGAACAGATAAGCAAGCTGTGGTAAGGATGCTGCTTATTTCGTAGAAGGTAATTCAATGAATGGTGTATGAAGTGAGATGGGACTCTGCTTCATAAGTAAAGTAAGCGAGCAGAGGTATGGACCCTGCTTACTGGGTAGGGTGAGTAAGTACACTGCCCTGATTAATGTTACAAGGATGCTGCTTCATAAGTAAAGTAAGCGAGCAGAGGTATGGACACTGCTTACTGGGGGCAAGGTGAGTAGGTATGCTGTCCTGATTAACATTACAAGGTTGTTATGCTGTGTTTAGAATCAATTATGTTATGAATAACTGTAATTAATGAATTGGATGAACAAGGCTATGTTATGAAATTTAATAAAGGTCATCAAATGTCATTTGGTGTGATGTGTGTTTATTGAAGGGGACCGGGACAAAATGAACTTATCATCAGCATCTACATACTACATAATGTAGACCCTTCTAACTTCATTATGCTGTAAAGAGGCAACTGAAAACATATGAATGAATATGTATCTGTATATTAAGAAGTTGTACATTCAAATAAAAAAGTCATTAAAGATATTCTAAAGAATCTTAAAATGTAATTTGCTGCTTATGAGAAGTTGATTATTGAGCTTATGAAGGGCTGAACTGGTATAGATGGCTTGTTATTTCATATAAAATAGATGTATACATAAAAATCACTATCAAATGCAGTATTTATAAAGATAGCAATATTAGATTAAATGGTATTCACTCAGAGTAATTCTTTAGTTTAGTACAACATTCCTACACAAATTCAGATGAGAATATTTTGCTAGTAGCTTTGCCAAAACATTAGTAATCTGTCTTTCTATCTATCAAATATAAACTTTGATGACCTATTACCATTATGTAATATTTATAGATACCTACCCAAAATAAATAAAATTTGAGAGCTTGCTTTCATGTTTTTATACATTTTGACCAGATTGGAAATAAACATTACTGAATATCCAGATTTCTTACTATGCATGAAATGCAGAACAGATGGTTCAGCAGTATAAATGTCTCTTCATTTATATAGGGTAGTACTGGGCTCCTTTCCTTTATTATCCTGGCAAAAAAAAATTCTGGACAGTCATTAAAGAAATATTGCATCCCGTCCCATAACTTCATTGCTAACCCCACCCCAATAACTCATCAGTCGAAACCACAATACGATTCAACTCTTATTTCATAGACATTAAAGCATCTCTAACCAAGGATTCCACAACATCTAATCCTAAGCCTTCCCAGTAGAAATGTATCTCCACATCCACTTTCACCTTCAAACCTGTGCCCACATACTATATAAAACTATCTTAAACAAACTCAAATCATGCTCTACTTCACCTGATGACCTTCCAAGTGAGTATCTTAAAATAGCCATCAATAGCATTGCCGACCCTGTCTTAGTCATTATAAATAGGTCAATCAAGGAATCTCACATTGCCTCTCTCTGGAAAAAGTCACACATTATCCTTCTGCACAAAGAAGGATATTCAGCAGTCATCACTGACTTTAGATCTGTAGCAATCTTATCTCCCTGTCTAAAATACTTGAAAAATATATTCAAAAACAATTGCTAAACTATCTCCTGCAAGAAAAACTCCTATCCCCCACATAACATGACTTCCTTCCCATAGTACTAACACTGTACTTTTAACCTATATAGATACTGTCAATAAAGCTAGGAATATTTGGCAAACTATTCCCAACCTTATTTCTAATTTTTGTCTAAAGCCTTTGACACAGTTTGTCACAGCAAACTTCAGCTTCAAATGTCTCATTAGGTCTCTCTCAGCCTACCCTTTTGTGGTTCACAAGCTATTTATCCAATAAGTATCATTCAGTAATATAGCACTCCAGCCTCTCTCCATACCTCCCAGTCACCAACGGTGTAGCACAAGGCTCTATCCTTAGTAACCTCCTCCTTAACATTTTCACCAACACCCTCCACACATTACACAACAGGCCTCCCTAATATACCATGCATATGACTCCACACTCATTTACACACCTGACAATGTGGGACACCACCAAAAAATTACCCAGGAAGCTTTAACAGCAACTGAACCATAGCTTTGTAACTCACAACACATGCTCAACCCAAAATAAATAAATAAATAAATACATAAAAATACTACTTTTATTCCCCAGATTCTTCTCGTATGAAAAAACTAAATCATAGCAAAGTATTAGGGATGATGGATGATAATCTTAAATTCTACCTGCACATACAAAAAATCTTAAATTCCACCTGCACATACAACATTGGCTAAGAAAAACTCATCAAAAAACTAGAGATGCTTTATAGAACCAAAGAAGTTCTCCCAAACACAGCTATAGTTATACTTGCCACTACGTACCCCCTCCCCACACTTCTCTATGGCACTCCCATCCTCACTAACCTCTAGGCTTCACAAAAATTAAAACTTGAACATTACTATAACAAATTTGCTAAATTTGCAAATACTTTTTTTTTCAGAACCCACCAGCAAATAGCACTAAAAAGCCTAAATTGGTTAGAACTACCCTATCAACTGACATATACACAGCTTCTTAACACCTGTAAAATTATCCAGAAACCATCGCTTGTCTAATATTAAATAACATTCTACACAACTATTTTCCCAGTCAGTCATTACGATCCAGTGTCCAAAAGCTTCTGTCTGTCCACAAACCTGTCAAATCTGCTGGGCATGGCCTGTACTTGTACCATGTTGCTAAAGCCTGGAATTCCTTATCAGTAGCCATCAGGTCAATACCCTCCCTCCCAAACTTCATATACATTCTGAAATACTTCCTAGCCAAAAGTTGACTCTGTTCTTGCTTAACACCAGGATAAACTATATCCCTAAATGTGAACAAATACCTATTCCTACCTCACATCTCCATACTCTCCCTTCTTCACTCACTTCCTTACTTCTATCAATTTCTCTTCCCTGGCTTTCTCTCTAAATATACCATAAACCTGCCTTTCTCTCACTTTATTTTGCAGTTCTTGTTTGTGTTCTACTAACTTACTTTTAATTTCTCTATAAACTGGCTAAAACTTCTCTAATAATTAAATAATTGTCGCATAACTTGTATGTATTCTAAACCAGTGTTTTCATATTGTTTTTAAATTGGTATAACTATTTAAACTGTAGTTGTTTTTGCATTATTTTTAAAGTCTGTAAAATTATTGTTCTTAAAATGTTTTGTAATACTTTGGAACTTTTCTTCCTGGGCCTCCGTTGTGAATGGGCTCCTACCCATTTGGACTTTCAGAGTAATCAAAAGTCTATAAATAACTAACTAAATAAATAAATAAATAAGATAAGATAAGGTGTGGCTTTAAACAAATAATTTAAATAGAGCAGTAACTCTGTGGGGCTTTTTCTGCCACAACTCATTTTGGTCTAGATATATAATTTTCTAAAAAAACAGACAAACAAAAAAAAACAGTCATAAATACAGTCGTGTTTCATTGTGCATAAATATGGATTTAGCTCCATGGCAAATCTTCTTACTCTGTAAAAAACATACCTTTACCTCAGGTAAGCTAACAAACACATGCTGCAACATCCCCTACCATACAGGACTGTGACAAAGATGAAGCATTTGTTGCTCTAATATGACATAAAAATGATGGCATGTACTCATAATTTAATAAGTATTTGTCATTCACCTTAATCTACAACATAAATAATAAATGGCATTACTGTCGTAATACCTGTAACCAATATGATAGATAAATGAGATATTACCATATTTTTAGTAAGGAACAGAGGCCAATTAGGATAATAGCTTAACAAACTAAATCAGTTTGTGTTATAGCTGTTAGAAACAACATGTATTTTCTCTTACTGTAGAAAATAATGAACTTGCAGTGACCACAGAACAAGGTTTCTCCTGCATATATCATCTACAACAATAACTGATAGAGGTCTTAAGTGGGCAAAGAGGTGACCTTGAGTAGGGCGGAACATTGTCTATAAGATGAAAAGCTACAGATAGAGTTAATATGACAGTGATTGGTGTCAGTCAGATGAGAAATTGCCAGAGTAAACCATAGGAAAAAGCTTAAACTTTGTTGGACAGTTCTTATGAGATGTGAGTTGGAACTGTGGAGGAAAGTGAATACTGAAATAGACTGGTAGTGAGCTTTGCCAAAAAAGGCTGCTTTGGGAAACAATGTCTATGTACTACTGCTACTGATATACAGAAAACATCTGACACTGTAAAGCAAGAGGAAATGTGGGAAGTATTAAGGAGTTATAACTTAAGTAACAAAGTAGTAAACATTTTTAAAACAGTATATAAACATACGTGGAATATGGTGATAGTAAATGGATGGGTATAAAAAAAAAATGAAAGTATACAAAGAAGTAAAACAAGGTTGTCCTATAAGTAGTGCATTATTTACTTTAGTAATAAAAGCTTTGGTATTTGAAGGCAATAGGAAAGCAAGTGAAGCAGGTTAGGAGATGATACAATCCCCCGGATTCAATAAGGCTTTTTTTCCGTGCAGGAATAGTGCAGCCACTCCTGGATGGAATGTGGCTGTCAAGTGATCCAGTAAACAAGCCCTGAGATGTACGCAAGCCTGCTAACACTATTCTGTCATAGACACGACTGGCTTATGCTAATGACCTAATCTGCTGGTGAAAACCATGCAAATGAGGTCAATTAGTGATCCAGTAAGCAGTCAGGCATCCGTGGCAGAATAGTGTAGCTTGCAGAAATTTATTCGGCTTCTAGCCAAACACATATCTGCAAAAATCAAAATGGAGGCATGACAGCTCAAAGTAAAGCATGTATTATAACCCTTGGACATGCCAATGGCCAAATATATAGCCTTTGGCATGGAAAAGTGTTGCAAAATTATAAAATTCAAAGTTTTTTTGTGGGGCCGATCTCGGACGTGTAAGTACAGGGCAGCGGCATGCAAACAGGATAGTGCTGAAAAAAAAATGTTAAAAAGCAATTTTAAGAGAAATCTGCATTTCAACATTATAGTCTATGGCATGCAGAATCAAAACAATAGCAGGGAATAGTGGCTGCTAAGGGGAAATGCTCTGGTGTAGTGCTGTAACTAGGGACTAAAGCAGTGGGGTATGCTAATGAGGGAAATTTACTGAATCATAAAAATAATACAAGTGCTAAACTGCACCTAATTGTGTAGGAGCTATAAGGCAGTGGTGTAAGCAGGAGAAGCAGCTGACATGAAAGGTGGTGTGTGTCATGCTTGGTGTAAGCACATTGGAGCTCCACGGCTCACATTTGAGTTTTGCTAAGCAAGCTAAGCCTGAGGCTGTATTGACTTATTCCATGAAATGAAAAGCATGTTTGTGTACAGGGGAGGGTCATTTCTCATTGTTTACCTTAGCTAAATGAGTTTGCGTGGAGTGCACCAGGTGTATAAAAAAAAAAACAGAAATAGCAGGACTGTTTACATTTGGGTACCGGGTTTGCGTGGTGTGCCTCTGGGCTTAAAATGGGGTGGAAATGAGAAGTGGAAAAAAGGCAAATAGCAGAATAAAAGCAATCAAGTACAAATAAAATAGTAAGCAGGTGGAATGGATCATAGCCAGCCAATCATACAGGCAGCATCTGGAGCACAAGAGTATAAACTGTGCAAACACCTTTCAATCTGGTTTTCCCACAAAACTTGCACCATTAGTGTACACATGCAGGGGAATTTTAACCAAAAAAATGTTAGGGGCTGCTGTCGCTTTGATCTATCAGTATGTGCTAGAGGTTGAGGGCTGTGAGGAGGATAATGCTGAGAACCGCACCAGACTGAGGAGGAGGAGAAGAGCATTCAAACCCAGGGTAACATACCAGGGGCTACATGATCTGGAGATAGTAGAGTGCTACAGGGTGGAGAGAGGCATATTTCAGCAAATCATTGAGCTGTGCCGGCCTCAACTCAGACCCAGAGACAAAAGAGGGGAACCCATCCCAGTGGATACCAAGGTATGTAAAGCCTTAAGAATACTAGATACAGGTGCTTTCCAAAGACCTCCTGGGGATATCATGGGGTCTCACAGGCATCTGGATCCAGGGTACTCCCCTAGTTCCTGGATGCCATGTTACCACATGCTGGTGAGCACATTTACGTCCCCAACACCCATGAGGAGAGGACCAGTAATCTGCATCTCTTCCACCATGTAACAGAGTACCCAGAGGTACTGGGTGTGATAGACTGCAGCACATCCACATCAAAGCACCACCTGGTGAACAGGGTAGGGTCTACATAAACCACAAGGTCCCCACAGGCACAGAGGGAATTGGAGGAGGAACCCCCTGAGCCTGCTCCTGTAGGCAGACAGCAGCATGTCCAGTATGCCAAGGCCTTAGCAAAGAGGCAACACATACCTCACACACTGACACTGTGGGGACCCAGGGACTGATACCTTTGTCCGACTTGCACACACAGAAAAAGGGATGCCACACACATCACACTACCTGTATAGGCAGTGTACTGCGTGCATCTGACAGAGTCAGCCCTCACTAACTATCCCCATAACTGCTGCAGGCACAAGTTAAGACAATCTTCTAAACAATAAATGAACAGAGTAGTATGTTCCTGTAGCATATCTATGGTATTGTTGCATGCATGCAAGGGAATTGGGTGGCCTACTGAGGTAGCAGCAGACAACTGATAGCTATGTAGGACACCAGGAAATCTCTGCACAATACTGGCTTCTCCACACTATGCAGTATCATTTAAGGTGACAAATCCCACTGCAGTGTATGTGGGGGGCCAACTAATGGAGGCGTCAAAGGTCACATGTATGGATGTCAATATGGGGATCACATACTCACCCATCAGAGTCACCCAGCAAGTCAGCTGTAGAAAACCATAAAGGAATGTCTGGCAAAGGGCCACAATTGGTGTCAATGATGGAATACCCCCCTACAGACTTACACAGTGATATCATAGCAGACCTTGCAGTTGCAGTAAGGCTTGGAAGGGTAAGAAGTCTGAAAATCAATTATATGCCATTACAATATAACCTGTGGTCTCTAGTGATATACCTCTATCCTCCAAGACAGGGCACAATACTATACTTAATGGAACCAAAACGTAAAGCCAATATCAACACAGTATGTGCAAATGTGTACCATTCACATGTGTGCCCCCCCACACCCATATTCCCATAGATATACAGTAACAATCAACAGGATAACTGGTTGCATGTCCACAATATGCAGGGGTCAATGATCTATGTATATGCGTGGGAAATACTATCAGGATGTGGCCAGCACTTACTCCCGGCTGTTATGTCTTAGCGGCCTAGGTACAGTACTGTGGTAGACAGGGCCATGTTCCAAAAATCACAGTGTCAACTATTTTGCATGTCAGGTACACCTATGGCGGGAGTTGTACACACTGTCTAGATGTCAATATCCATTACTGCTGGTAAACTGGACAGGTCATGGACAGGCGGGCCACACATATGAACAGTACACAGGTCAGTGTAATCTACACAGTGCCTACCATACCTCCCAACTGTACAGACCTTTTGCAGAATGGACAGAGGTTTGAATCATATTTGTGGTGTTTTTATCATGAAACAGTGGCTGTGTGTTAAATCATTGGCAAACCACGCAAGTCTAAAGTCAGAAAATAATGACAGACTGTAGTGTCTCTGACTTCATACAATATAGAAACCACATGCTAATACAAAATATGTTATTGTATCACCCTTCTAGGTTTGTAAGGCCAATAATTAAAATGGTCCCTATATTTAGGCTTTTGTCACCTAAGTATTTATGGCTTCGTCCAGTTGTCTGGCTGTCATATGTAGACAGGTATGGTGCCTAGTAGCACAGCAGGTACCTGAAGGTCAGTGTACTGGCAGATCATAAGAAGCTGCCACCTCACTGTGTCAGCACTGACATGTCACTGGCCAACACCCATACCCCTGGATTAACAGGTTGTCACAGAAGGAGCACAAGTATGCCTTGTATATCTGTTCTACTTGTCCTAACATTGCATTTGCCTACAAAGTATTTGCAAAACAAGAAAAGGTCATGTCAAAACATCAA
This sequence comes from Protopterus annectens, assembly GCF_019279795.1. Lineage (NCBI taxonomy): Eukaryota > Metazoa > Chordata > Ceratodontiformes > Protopteridae > Protopterus > Protopterus annectens. The sequence continues at coordinate 1,090,281,996 of NC_056727.1, read as the reverse complement.
TGACAGATAGTGGAGAAGCAGATGTCACACTCACTCATAACAGAAAGCAAGCAAGTAACAAACTGGTGTCCCAACTGTCTATGTATGGCAAAACAGTATCAACACCCTGTCTCCATGTATGGGCCTTTGTCTGACTGCCATTATGGGGGCCTGTCCAGATGTCAGAGTCAGTGACAGTTTGACAGCTAGGCCAACATGTAGCCACATAATAACATAGTAACAAAAACTGTCTGAGGACCCCAGCAGATGTAGTGTTGCAATGATGGACAGCCTGCCAAATAGGTATGCTCAGAGGTGTGTAGTCCACAACCTTGTGTGTGATGTTACGGCATTTACCATGCTCACACCAGAATTACAAATACATAACAGCAGCCACTGTGGGCAAAGCCTGTGACTGGACTAAAGAAGGATAAAGATACACACAGAAGGGGGAGGGGGACCACTGGCCAGACAAATGGAGAATGAGCACACCATAGCACATTTTGCAGTAACATAGGTGCCCTGCAGTGTATGGAGTCAGTAAGCATCACCTGCAAATACACAATACACACCCACATAAGTGGAGGTCCACAAAAAATCAAACCCCAAGTAAAGCACACCTCAGAGACAAAAACACATGAGAACTTTCCAAACCTACACACCACAGACCGCACATACTCCACAGACCAGGATCCTGCAAACACTAAGGCCTCACCATGCACACAACACAGTACTCATAGAAGACTCCACTGTGCGGCACACAGATGTGCCACACACCAGGCAGGATTAGGAGAAAGTCACGATTACTTGTTTGGCAAGTGCCATAATCTGCCATATCTCCCATGCACTCAAGTCACCCCACAACAGGTGCACTTATCACACTAGCCTGGTCCATGGTGGTGTGAATGATGTCAGAAGTACCTCACAGACTATAGAAAGATAGACATGATGCAGCGTGCTGAATATGTGCCCCATGCAGGTATGTCCCTAGCCATAAGCAGCATCCTGCTATCATCCAGAGTGATTGATCAATATGAACAGAAAGTGATTGTCAGTAACACCTGATTCACTTACCATTGTCACCCCAGGAGGATCCACTGCCTGGCAGCCTGGGAACATATGAGTGACAGAATGCGCTGCCTTGCTAGAGGTGGCCTACAGCAGTCTCACATGGCCTACAGGCCTCTGGCAAAGGCACAAGCCTCACCCATAGTGCCATTGTAGGGAGTGTCATGGGGTCCATACTATCAACATAACAAAGTCAACAAAATGCAAATGAAAGGCCATGCCACTAAATGCTAGTAGCGTACCTCTCAACCTCGTAGAGCAAGAAATCTGGATAAAGCCATAAATAATGGTGGGATAAAGGCCCAGCCATAGGGGCAATTTTGAAATAATGCTCTCATAATATTAGAAAGGTGATAGAATAACAGAGGGAGTGTGTAGTAGCATGGATGTCATGAAGGGTGTGAAGTCTGAAATTCTGATGTTTGGTCATTATTCCTGACTGCAACCCTGAGTGATTTGCAACAAACTTGCTATAAAACCACAATGTGATGGGAAACTGACCAGGTATGTGAGGCATGAATCTGGATAATCTGTAAGAATCTGTACAGTTAAGAGGTATGTCCACACCAGGATATGACCTTTAATGTAAGAAGAATACCGCACAACTAGAAGATACCCAGCCAGAATATCACCAAGGTGCTGGACCTTTTACACAGCTTCATCAGTCAATGGGCTGTAGCCACACCTCCCAACTGGCTGGAATGTGCAAGAAGGTCTAGCCTTTGCCTCATAATATTGGCCTGTGCATCATTCATCTTGTATTTCTCTGGTAAATAACTGTGATGTTCATATGATATCTTTCAGTAGGTAATGACACAATACATTGCAGTGTCAAGCATTACATAAGTCCAACAATGTCTGCTAAAACAAACCCTATAACTCAAGCAACACATACATTAATAAGAGCTATAGTTACAGTATCCCCCTATGTTTGGGCTATTGTTTCCTCATATTGGCAGCCTATCTCCAGATATCTTGCACAAACAGATCACAAGGTATGATTGTAGCACACAGCACCCCAGACTGGAGTTACAACTATTCCTGGAATGGATTCCCACACTTACTATAGAAGGTCATACTGGGCATGCTCCTACTCTTTGAGAAATAAAGCCCATGTCTGAAACCACAATAGACTATATATATCTGTATTGTGCAGATGTCTTTGCATACACACAGCTATGTACACCTAACTGTTTCCACATACACCCATCAGACAGGATAACCCACAATCAGCTGTAGGTGGCCCATATGTGTTATAACTGCATCTGTTGCATGTGATACACACACATATATATATGAGCAACATATTACAATATGTCAAGCATACACACACATAGACATGGGGAAGAGAGAGACAGACAATGATAGAGTGAGACACACAGGGAGACACACACAGAGGGAGTCATACACAAGGATACCCTGAATGGCAGAGAGTTATGTCCTGCTGCAGACAATTATTGCAACCACTGGCAAATGCCAGCAGGAAGATAAGAATCATTGTCTGATGGTACTAAGATGGGGGTTGCAATATCACATCATCTACCTTTGTGTGTGTGTGTGTGTGTGTGTGTGTGTGTGTGTGTGTGTGTGTGTGTGTGTGTGTGTATGTGTGTGTGTAGGTCTAAGTATTATGATGCCTTACCCAACCAGTACACTTCCCATTGCCCTACTTTACAGGATCTGCTGATGTCTTTCACCTTAGAAGTACCTTTGGACTGGCTTCAGTCTTGTAAGCTCTATACTGCATGTGATAACTGTGTAACACTATAAAACAAATAACTAGATAGTTAGGGGTTCTAATCACAGTCCTGGCATGTGGTTGTGTGTGCGGGGGTTGTAAGTGTTTTAGTCCTTTCCCACCCTGGGGGCATTAAATGTTTTAGTCCTTTCCCACCCAGTACACTTCCCATTGTCCTACTTTAGCAGTCCTGCTGTCAGTCACTTTAGAAGTACCTTTGGCCAGCCCTCAACCCTATAAGCTCTGTGGTCTGAGCGATAACTGCGTAAAGCTATAGTACAAATAACTAGTTAGGTAGGGGTTCTAATCTCAGTCCTGATAAATGTAAAAGTGTGTGTGTTAGTAGGTTAAAGGTTTTGAGCCCATTTACACCCAGTGCACTTTCCATTGCCCTACTTTAGCAGTCCTGCTGATGTCAGTCACCTTAGAAGTACCTTTGGGCAGCCCTCAGCCCTATAAGCTCTGTGACACTTGCAATATCTGTGTAAAGCTATAGTACAAATAATTAGTTAGTTAGAGGTTCTAATCTCAGTCCTGGCAAATATAAAAAAAAGTGTGTGTGTGTGTGTGTGTGTGTGTGTGTGTGTGTGTGTGTGTGTGTGTGTGTGTGTGTGTGTGTGTGTGTGTGTGTGTGTGTGTGTGTGTGTGTGTGTGTGTATTTGTAGGTTAAAGATTTGGAGCCCATTCACACCCAGAACACTTTCCATTACCCCACATTAGCAGTCCTGCTGATGTGAGTCACCTTAGAAGTACCTTTGGTCAGCACTCAGTCCTGTAATTTCTTTGGTGCATGTGATAACTGTGTAACACTAAAGTACAAATAACTAGATAGGTAGGAGTTCTAATCTCAGCACTGGCAAATGTGTGTGTGAGTGTATTTGTGTGCGTAAGTGTGTCTATCTATCAGTTATTTTGTGGCCTTTCTCACCATGTACATCTCCCATTGCCATGCTTTACAAGTGCTGGTGATGTTCCTCACTTTAGAAGTACCTTGGGAAACCCTTCTCCCTATAAGCTCTGTGGCGCTTGCGAAGAATGCATAACACTGTAGTAACAATAACTAGATAGGTAGGCATTCTAATCTCAGTCCTGGCAAGTGTGTGTGTGTGTGTGTGTGTGTGTGTGTGTGTGTGTGTGTGTGTGTGTGTGTGTGTGTGTGTGTGTGTGTGTGTGTGTGTGTGTGTGTGTGTGTGTGTGTGGCAACCATATCCATTGAGAGGTGGGTTTTGCAATTTTTTGTTGCGGTCACCCAGTACACGTCCCAATGTCAACTTTACAAGGCCCACTGTTGTCATCCACTTTAGAGTTAGCTGTAGACACTCTGCAGCCATATAACCTCTGTGCCACATGAAATAACTATGTAACAGTATGGAATAAATAACCAGATAGGTGGGGCTACTAATCCTTTGAAACCAATCTCCACTCAGGAATCATAGACAAACATACTCAGCTGGGCATCAACACCTCTATCACTAGGTGGGTTGCAAACAAGCTCACAGATATAACCCCATGTCAAGCTGCCGATCAGTGATGAGTGGAGTACCACAGTGTCTGGTCCTGGGTCCCCTCATGTTCGGTATCTACACCTCTGAAGTCCAGCCCAACACAAAGGGACTCTGGCTGACAACGTTTGCAGATGACTGGAAGGTGGGTACTATTATTAACTCCCCAAGTGATGCTGACATCCTGAAGAAAGGCCTCACTGAGACATATGACTGTTAGAACTCTAGACCTAAGCTCAATGCCAGAAAATGTGTCGCCATCCCTTTGAGAACCTGGTTCCCATGAATCACCACAATGATGGTTGTCCATTGAACAGAGAAGTCATGATAATACAACTGGGAACACAGGTTGACAGTGACCTCTCTGTTGACCAACACAGTACCACTGTGGTCAGGAATTGCTTCTATGTGGCACATCTCATTACTAAGGCTGTTGCATCTAGGAAGAAAGAGATCATTGTCTCCCACTACTCTTCTCTCATTAGGTCAATCATTGAGTACAATGGCCCATTTGGTATGTACCTCACTAGACAAATGCAACAATTGGAGAGGCTGCAAAAGTACCTCACAAAGAGGATCCTATGCCTTAAACACTTGTCCTATATGGACAGACTCCAATAAATCCAACTATTCTCTGTCTCATATTGGCTACTTAGAGGCGAACTCTGCTTGACTTACAAAGCAATGTCTGATTCAGCTCTGTTAGGCATGCTACATCTAAAGAAACCCAATCCGTCTGCACCACATGCCCCAGAGACCTCAACCCCATTTCCACAATCAACAGAACATGCTGGAAGGACAGGTTCATAACCCAGAGACTGGTCACACTATGGAATAGACTTCATATACATGTCAAGCAGAGCACCTCACTGGCCCTCTGCAAGAGAAATCTGGATGAGTGGATGGAGAATAGAAATCTCACCCCGGGGAGCACTCCAGTGGCTATACTGGATAGACTCACTGGGGAGTAACATCGTGTAGCACAATGCCAGGGTAATTCTATGGGCTAAGCTTGTAAAGGCTCCATGGCCATTTGCCTAGTACACACCTATGAACCTATGAACCTATGGATCTCACTACTGGAAAATGTGTGCATGTGTATATTAGTTTGTATAAAAGTGTTTCTGAGTATGTAAACATGTATGTGAAAGTAGTTTGAGGCCCTTCTCACCCAGTGCACCTCCCATTGCCATACTTTATAAGGGGTGATGATGTTATTCACTTTATAAGTACCCTGGGATACTCTATTACCTATAAACTCCATTGTGCATCCGGTAATTACATAACCCTATAGTACCAACAACTACATAGGTAGGGGTTCTAATCTGAAACCTGGCAATTGTGTGTTTGTAAGTGTGTATATTTGTAGGATACAGCATTTTGAAGCCTCACTCTCCCAGTACACTGCCAATTGACATACTTTACAAGGGTTGGTGATGTTGTTCATCTTAGAGGAACCGTGGGACACTCTTCACCCTATAAAGTCTGTGCTGCATGCAATAAATGAGTAACACTGTATTAGCAATAACTAGATAAGTAGGAGTTCTAATCTCAGTCCTGGTAAGTGTGTGTGTGTGTGTGTGTGTGTGTGTGTGTGTGTGTGTGTGTGTGTGTGTGTGTGTGTGTGTGTGTGTGTGTGTGTGTGTGTGTGAGAGAACTGTATCCTGTGTATATGTTTGAGTGAGAATTATATCTTTATGGGGACTGTGTTTTACATGTTTAGGCCATGGTACTCCCAGTACATGTCCCAAGGTCCACTTTACAAGACCTGCTGTCTTCATCAATTGTAGAGGTATCTGTTGACACTCTTCAGCCCAATAAGCACTGTGCCGCGTGCAGGAACTATGTAACAGTATGGACTGACTAACAAGATAGGCAGGGCTGCTAATCTCAGTCCTGACAAATGTGTGTATGAGTGTATTTGTGTTTGTAAGTGTGTATAATGGTAGGTTAAGGTATTTTGGGTCCATTCTCACCCAGTACATCACCCATTGCCATACTTTATAAGGCTTGGTGTTGTTGTTCACCTCAGAATTACCTTGGGACACTCTTCACCCTGTAAGCTTTGTGGCGTATGTGATGAATGCATAAAACTAGCAGTTACTAGATAGGTAGGGGTTCTAATCTTAGTACTATCAAACGTGTGTGTGTGTGTGTGTGTGTGTGTGTGTGTGTGTGTGTGTGTGTGTGTGTGTGTGTGTGTGTGTGTGTGTGTATGAGAACAGTATCCTGTGTGTGTGTTTGAGAACTATACCCATTGGGTGGCCATGGTTTACAATTTTAAACCATGATACTCCCAGAACACATCCCATTGTCCACTTTACAAATGCCGCTGTTTACATCTATCATAGAGCTATATGTAGACACTCTTCAGCACTATAAGCCCTTTGCCACGTGCAACAGTTATGTAACAGTATGGAATGAATAACATGATAGGCAGGGCTGCTAATGTCAGTACTGGCAAATGCGTGTCTGTGTGCATTAGTGTGTATAGCAGTGTTTGTGAGTGTGTAGACTCATAGATGACAGTATAATGAGTCCTTTCCCACTCAATACATTCCCCCATTGCCATACCTCACAATGGCATGTGCTGTTATTCACTCTACAGGAACATTGGAATAGTCATCACACTATTAGCCCCGTGCCACTTTTGATAACAGCATAACACTATAGTACCACTAACTAGATGGGTAGGGGTTCCACACCTAACACTGGCAACTGTGATCCTGTGTGTGTGTGTGTGTGTGTGTGTGTGTGTGTGTGTGTGTGTGTGTGTGTGTGTGTGTGTGTGTGTGTGTGTGTGTGTGTGTGTGTGTGTGAACAGTATTCTCTGTGTGTTTGGCCAATCTGAGGTGTGTTCCACCCACTACACTTACCATTGTCCACTTTACATGAGCTGCTGATGTCAACCACCATAGCATTACCTGTATACACCCCTCTTTCCAATAGGCTCTTGTGCACATGCAATAACTGTTACACAGACCTGGTACATATCTACATATACGGCCGTACCTCGGCTATGACATGGTCAATATGTTAACACTCTTCCATACCACTCATTGGCAATGTCTGCAAGGCCACATCCTGCTGACACACAGACATCTAGAACACAAACAGAATACAGCATGTGAGACTGCATTCAGTCAGCATTTCTAACACCAATAATGCATCATGGCTGAAAAGGTACACACACTGTGAAGTGTACCCATTACAAAGGGCAGCTGACAGCACCTTACACAGCATTACACATCTAAATTGTACTGAATTCACCCTGTGCATCAGAACTTGTCTGTGATGGTGATGTGTGTGGGGGATTGTATGCACACAGTCATGCCATGTGGCTGCCCTACACAGGGATATGTTGGATAGCTGTGGACTGTACATGGCCGGGTGTACAGTTCACCATCTCTAGCCATGGACATGTGAACTGGTCATGCCAGGGGTCTCCCTGGCACCACCAGGCCCAAGGCCAGATGCAGTGCTACTCTCCCATGGTGACTGCTGTTTGCTGGATCTGTGTCCTTGATAGAACTGGTCAGGACCATCTGCCCATTTCCTACTCCATTGTGGTGTACACACCATCCACCCTTCGGTAGTGCTGGATGTACTGCCACTACAAGAGTGTGAAGGTGCATGGCCATGTAGACTCTCAGCTAATGTTGGTGCTGACCTATGTCCATGTGGCTGATGCCCATCTCCCACCACACGCTCCAGCACAGACATTCCACAGCTGAGGATTGCCAAGGTCTCACCCCACTGTCTATTCATGACCTCTGTACTTTGATGTGTGGCCTCAACAAGGTCATGTATGTCACCACATAAGGCAGGAAGAGTTGCAACCAAAACCCTATGTATTTGTCTGGTATTGCATTCACTATGTGCCTGTGCATCCATGACAGTCCAAAACATGTGTCTGCTGACACCTGCTGTGGAACTTGTGACAGTGGCTTGACAGGCAGTGGTCCTCCTTCAAGCACCCCTGTCCATCTACCTGTGTGGGACCATGCCTGCACTCTGGCTATGGCTAGTGTCTACACTCACACTTGCCATAGTCGCCACACTAGCCTGTTTCATGCTATCACCCATCAACTGTCCATTATCTGTGGCTGCTGGGGATGGGGTATGTGTGGGCATTGTGACTGTGTGCGGGGATGTTGTGGATGACTGTGGGATGCCAACAGATGGCACAGATTCAGCCCCTGACAATCCCACTTGTGCCTCAGTAGGACCACCATCATTGTCAAAGTCTGCAGAGATACTGGCATCAGATTCTGAGGAGGAGGGACCATAACCACCATGTCCACCTGTGAGTGTAAAACAACATATGGAAATGAATGCTTGCACTATGAGATTTGCTGGTACAAACGTACACATGCACACACACACACACACACACACACACACACACACACACACACACACACACACACACACACACACACACACACACACACACAAACACACACACACACACACACACAGCATGCATACATGGAAGCACACACTGACACATACAGGTGAGGTGGCACAATGGCATTACACAGACCTCACAATAGCCAATTGGTGACATTCACACCACACAGCCAGATCACAACATACACACTATGGACAGACCCTGAACATCATGCAGTGCAGCCCTTTCCACTTAATGTTACTACTACTATACACTTCTGGGATATGCGAGTAGTGTTAGTAGGTGATGGGCCTTTACCTAGCACACACTGCACCCATGTACACATTATCATTGTTCACCTGTATAGCACAGTGGCAACTCCTACAGAACATAGGTTCATAGCTAGGTACTAGGCTATCTGCCCGAAGGCATTTATAAGCATAGCCGGAATGTGTTGGCTTTTGCCACCCCCTTAGATTAGTTCCCTGTGCCTCTGTCCAGCAGAGCTATTGAAGTGATCCGTGGGGTAAATTTTCTGTTTCCCATCCACTTGTCAAGGATTCTTTTGAAGAGGGTTAGTGAGGAGCTCTGCCTAATGTAGATTGGAATCTTGCTCCAGAGCATGGGAAGTCCCTGTGACAGGAATCTATCCCTCCAGCATGTCCAATTTATTGTTGTGGTGAGGTTTAGATCCCTGGAGCATGTGGCTTGAGGGGATATGGTTTTCTTTAGGTGGAACATGTCCATCAATTCTGGGTTGGACATGAACATTTATGTCAGGCAGAGATCACCTCTGAGTAGGCAGTATGCAACCGAGTACAGCTGGAGTTTCTTCAGTCGAGCTGCATAGGGCATCTGCTTGAGGCCAGTGATCCTCTTGGTGAGGTACTTCTGTGATCTTTCCAGTTGTTGCAGGTGTCTTGTAAGGTACATCACAAATGGGGCATTGTACTCTATGATGGGTCTGATGAGTGATGCGTAGAGGGGCCCAATGACGTCTTTCGATCTGGATGCAAACCCTTTTGTAAATAGGTGTGCCACATAGAAGCATTTTCTAACCACTTTGGCAATGTGATTATCAAAGGAGAGATTACTATCTATCCATATCCCTTATTACGTCTTCCGTATTTTGGGGGGCGACCACCTATGTGGTAGTTTGTGGGTACTTTGTTTTTTTCCAAAGTGGATGACTATGCACTTTTTAGCATTTAGCTTGAGGCCATGGTTTTGACACCAGGTATCTGTCTCAGTGAGACCCTTTTGGAGGATGTCTGTGTCTGCCGGAGAGTCAATTATAGCCCGTAGTTTGCAGTTGTCTGTGAACTTTTCAGCCATAATCCTCCTGTGCTTGTCTGTACCTCTGAGAAGTATATGCCAAAAAGGAGGGGTCTTAGAACTGAGCCTTGGAGAATGCCACTTGTAACCGGTTTAGAGACAGACCTAGCTCCCGCAACTCTTACCATGTGGGTTCTGTCCGTGAGCCAGTTGGCAGCCCATCTCATGACGTAGAGGTTTATGTTCATTCTGATGAGCTTGTCTATAATACCTGAGTGGGGAATGGTGTCAAAGGCTTTTGCAAGGTCTAAGTAGGCTGTGTGGACCACCTTTCCCTCATCTATAGCCTTGGTAACTGTCTCAAAGAAGTCCACCAGGTTTAGGAGGCCTGATCTGCCCTTAACAAAGCCGAACTAGGTAGTGTCCAGTGTTTGGAGGTTCCCAATGTCTCTGTTAATGAGATCCATGATGATGTGCTCAATAGCTTTGCAGACCAAGCTAGTCAGGTTTATAGGGCGAAAGTTCCCAGGGTCCATTGTGGCTCCACCTTTGTGGAGCAGAATAACCGTTGCTGTGTGCCACTCTGTGGGCATGTAGCCTGTGTAGAGGTGAAGTTTAAACAGTGTGTTTAGGTGAGGGGTTAGTCCATCTTTGAGCTCGTGTAGGATGCAGCCTGGGACACCGTCTGGTCCCATTGATGCTGTGTTTTTGGCTTTGGAAAGGGCTGTTTTAACCTGAATGTCTGTGATTACAGAGGCACTACAGTCTTCTGATATATTTATGAGCCCTTTTGGGGGTGAGAGGGGAGGTGAAGTTTGCACTGAACCTTTCCTGCCAAGATGTTGGCTATATCGGTCTGTTCAATGTATTTTGTGCCATTCTGCACTAACTCTTAGCAGATCTGAGAATTGTCACTTAGATTCTTGACAAAGCTAAAGAATGCTTTGTGGTTATCTTTGGAGTCCATGGCAATTCTTCTTTCGAAACTAGCCTTGGATGATTTTATGAGGGAACGTAGTTTCTTGCTGATACTGATCAGGGATGTCTTCCCTTCTTCAGATTTTACTCTTTTCTGTACTAGTTTCCTCCTTCTATTGTATAGCTTGTTTATGGCAGAGGTCCACCAGACTGGTTTCCTTTTCTTGGAGGAGTGAGTCTTGGTTTTCTTTGGGATAGTATGATCCATGCATTCTTGTAGGTGCCCGTTGAGTGCATTAGTAAAGGATTTTGCAGCTTGGACAGCATTATCCTTTAGCATGGGGGCTTTGAAACTTCCCACCTTGGTCTTAAGTAACGTGAAGTTTGCTTTTGAAAAGTTTTTCATGGTAGTTTCTTTGACCGGGGGTGGTGGCGGAATGTGGATATCCAGACTGATTAGTTTATGGTCAGATCTAACCAGTGAGGGGTTGACCTCTGGTGTGGAACACCGGTCGCCCATGTTGGTGATGACCAGGTCCAATATGTTGTCACCTCTGGTAGGGGTGTTGACCAGTTGATCCAGGGTGTTTGAGTTTATAAATTCTTGGAAATGCTGGGCAAGGGAGTTTGTACTTGAGTAGTTCTCCCAGTTAATGTTTGGGTAATTGAAATCACCCAATATCAGGGTGTTTAGTAGGACCTTTATGTTTCCCACTGTTTCCAGGAATGCAGAGTGGGGGTCCTGGGACATGGTGGGTGATCTGTAGCAAGCTATAATTTGAATAGCAGTTTTGCCCATTTGTTAGTTGCACATGGATGATCTCTGAAGCATTGTGCTGTGCCACTAACCTGGAGGTGTGGGTATCCTTGATGAATATGGACACTCCCCCACCTTTTGCATTTCAGTCTGGGTTTTGTGGTCGAAATGTATGGTATGAGTTGTAGTCAGGTAGTGCTGGGGTGCTTTCTGGAGCCTTAAATTAGGTTTCTGTTACTGCATGTATATCGATTTTGTCCATACTGAGGAGTGCCTTGAGTGCGTGCATTTTGAAGTTAGGATTTCTGGTATTGAATAGCATTACCCTCAGTTTTTTGTTACTTGTGCTATTTATGGCAGTGTGTTTGTCTTTTGAGCCTTGCCTAAAAAGGCACTATGCGGGTGGAATGAGCCTTGGCCAGTATTCGAAAGCCTAAGGGTGACACGTGCAAGCCATATCTAGTGAAGCAGCATGGCTTGTCGAGCATGTCATCCCAGGCTGACAGACACTGAATCCCCTTTCAATGACACTAGAAGCTTAGCCAATTGTTGAAATTGATAATTTTTTCTCTATACCACGGTATCATTCTTGGTGAGGGCAGGATGCTACTCAGGGTCAGGGTCATACAGGCCTGAGCTACATGATCAGAGAGCTCCTCCATGTCTCTTTTCATGTAGTCCAGGGAGGTACGGATCAGGTCATTCACACCAACATGGACAATGACAGAGTCATATTTGTACTTTTTCTGGAGTGACCTGAGTGCTTGTGTTATGTGGTGGATCCTGGCATGCGACAGGCAGCTAACAGTAACCTTCTCCTTGTTCAGCCTAGTGAGTGGGACGTCAGTGTGCCTGACTATAGAGTCACCTATTACTAGTGTATTGGGTATGTTATTTTGCCTTAAGGGCTGTGATTGCGTGGCACACTGGTTTTGTGAAGTATGTGTTTCATGGTTTGTGTTAGGGGGTGGAGGTTGCTTGGGTGTCTGCTTTGGAGGTCTCTGTTGCTTTTGCAGATTTTCATTTAGAGTCTCCAAGTATGTTTTCATGTATTTATGTGTGTTTTTTGCCGGTGCTGGTTTCATAGGTCTGTGTGAGACTGGTGGTGTGATACAAGTAATTCCCTTCTCCTCTTGACTGCCTGGTCCAGTCTTGGGTTGACAGAGCTTAGCCTCCAGTTTGGCTGTATAATTCCATCTCTCACATGTATTAGTGTTTGGGGGAAGGAGGAAAGGGTTGTCTGTGTACATGAGGCAACTGTAACATTGCCTCAAAATGCCCAGATTCACCAGTTGGACCAGAGAGTACACCTGAAACTGCCCTTTGGACATGCCTGGATAGGTACAGTGAACTGTTTTACTGATTGGCTGGTAAGGTCGAATAGAGAGCCTTGTCCTTCTCTACAGTAAGGGGGGGGGGGTCTAGTGCTAAGGTTTATTAGTGTTTGCTATGAGTTTTGAGCAAGTGCTGGAATGAGAAGCGAATGGTTTGAGTGCTCAAGTTGAAAGTTTGTTTAGTTCCAAAGGGAAAAATTGAAGAGCAGACTTTGGGGAGCCAGGAATAGTTATACTCTAGCTAACCACCGCACAATTGCAGGTTGTATAGCAGGGAAATGAAAGAGATAGAAATTAGCACAAAATGGTCAATAAACTACTAATTTCTGGGCTGAAACCACTCCTCCAGGGACAAATAGGCTGCTCAAAGCTCCCACTCTCACAGTGAATAGAGAAACTATCCAAGTAAGGTATGGGCAAACACAGAAACTTGTAACACAGCCCTGAATACAGCACTAACCTGAAAACTGGACTTACTAGCTTATAAAGGCAGGAAAACAAGTATTTTTTTTGTTTTTTGTCAGAAAATATAGCAGTTACAATCAAAAAAACACTTTAAATGCACAGAAATGGCTATCACACTTGAGTGTGTAGTCTACAACAGTTAAACAGGTAATTTAAACAAAAAAACGACTTAAAGTGCAGGCAGTAAAATAAGTACAATATGTAGCTGAAACAAGCTTTTTAAATCACAGAAACTCTAGAAAATCTGTGTTTTAGGCAGAATTAGCTAAAGGCAGCAAAAAAATGCAGAAAAATTATGCTTAATCACTCCAAAGTCTCTCTTTTGTCTTTCTGCTGCTGTAGAATTCTGTAGGGCACCAGGCAGAAGCTTGCTGAGCTGTATACTAGCGCAAAAACCTCACAAATGCGGGTTTTATAGCAAGGAAATGAAAGAGATAGAAATTAGCCCAAAAATGGCCAATAAACTACTAATTTCTGGGCTGAAACTACTCCTCCAGGGGCAGATAGGCTGCTCAAAGCACCCTCTCTCACAGTGAACAGAGAAACTTCCTTCTAGCCAAGTAAGGTATGGGCAAACGCAGAAACTTGTAACACAACCCTGAATTCAGCACTAACCTGAAAACTGGACTATACTAGTTTAGGAAGGTGGGAAAACAAGTACAGAGTTTCGCTGAATGTCTAGATGTGTGGCTCGTATTTTTGGTCTATTCTTCAAAAATCCTGTGTTTGTCTGACATGTTACTGGGATGATCTGAGGATTGGCATCACTAATTAATGACATAATTTGAGTTGCAGACTTCAAAACCTGCAATAAATGTATGTTAAAACAAATCCAGTTACTCTAACAACTTTATAAGCTCACAGTGGATATATAAGTGTACACATCCCTGTTAACATGCCAGGTTTTTTGTGATATATAACATGAGACCACAGAAATCATGTCATAACTTTTCCCACCTTTAATGTGACCTATAACCTGTGCAATCCAATTAAAGAACATGCACAGCGGTTAGGGGTAACATATAGTAAATTAAATATGTACAATAGGCTGGTCGCATGAGTGCGCACACCCTTAAAATAATAATTTGTTAAAGCACCTTTTGATTTAATTACAACATTCAATCCTCTTAGGAAGGAGTCTATCAGCATGGCACATCTTGACTTGGCAATATTTGTACACTTTCCCATTGCAAAATCCTCCAACCCTGTCAGATTGTGGTCTTCAGGTCAGCGCACAGATTTTCTATTGGATGTGGGTGCTGGCTCTGGCTGGACCATTCCAAAATGTTGAATGTCTTCTGGTGAAGCCATTCCTTTGTGTATTTGGATGTATGGCTTGGGTCATTGTAGTGTGGGAAGATGCTCTCCATCTACAGCTATCTAGCAGACATCTGACGATTTTGGGCCAAAGGGGACTGGTATTTGGAACTGTTCAGAATTTCTTCCACCTTGGCTAAAGCCCCAGTACCAGCTCATGAACAGCAACCCTAAAGCAGGACAGTACCATCACCATGCTTCTGTGGAGATGGTGTTCTTTTGGTGATGTGCAGTGTTGTTATTGCGCTAAACATACCTTTTGGAATTGTGGCCAAAAAGTTCTACCTTGATCTCATTTGACCATAACACTTTTTCCAACATGCTTTTGGGAGACTTGCATTGTTTTTCAGAATGTAGCCAGAACTGGATGTTGTTCTGTGTGAGAAAAGGCTTCCATCTTCTAACCCTACCCCATAGGCAAGATATATGGAGAATATGGGAGATTGCTGTCACATATAGTACACAACCAGCACTTTCCAGAGATTCCTGAAATTCCTTTTAGTGTTGCTGTAGATCTCTGGAAAGTACTGGTTGTGTACTTTCCAGAGATTCCTGCAATTCCTTTAGTGTTGCTGTAGATCTCATGGCAGCCTCCCTGACCAGTTTTTGTTTTGTCTTCTCATCAAATTTGGAGGTGTCATCCACTTCTTTGCAATGTCACTGTTGTCCCATATTTTCTCCACCTTTAGATGGCTGTCTTCATTGTGTTCCATGGTGTATGCAATGCTGTGGAAATGTTTTTGTACCCTGCTCTGGGCTGATACCTTTCAACAATGAGATCCCTTTGATGCTTTGTAAGCTCTCTGTGAGCCACGGCTGTTGCTGTAGGAGGCAACTGAGTAAATGTCAGGAAAAGCCTACTAGGACAGCTGACTATTAGTTGTTAATCAGACAGTGCCTGTAATTGATGGCAGGTATGTACACAAGAATACATAGTGCTGTAATTAAATCAAAAGCTGCTTCAACAAATTATTAGCTTCAGGCTGTGCACACTTATGTATCTAGCTTATTGTACGTTTTTTATTTTTCATACTTGTTCTCCCAACACATTTGTTTGTTTCAATTGAATTTTACTGGTTATAAGTCACATTAAAGGTGGGAAAAGTTGTGAAATGTTTTATTGTGCTGTCATTGTTGTACAGCACACATACCTGGCATTTTAACAAGGGTGTGCACACTTTTTATATGCACTGTATAACAGTACTTTTAAAATGTGTCCCTAGTTTTGGCCCTTTGTCCCCATATTTTGTCAGTCTTTGTCCAGATTTCTTGCACTGACAGGTTGTGAGGTGTGCTACAGATATGTTACATCTCCTGCAACTAGGCCCTGTGATGACCACTTTGATGCAGTGCAGTTTACCCCACCACAAGTGAACATGCAGCAGCCCTTTGCTGGGCATGATGTAACAGGTCAGTATGTGCATCCATTGTGGCCCACGTTGTTTACTCTATGGGCAAGCTCGTCCCATAGGGTGGTCCGCTCCCACAGATTCTGTTGGCTATGGACAAACTTCACCCCATTGTGCTGGATTATCATCTCAGTGATGGCCGTAGTCTCAGCTGCAGTGTAAGCTGAGTGTCTTGTATGCTGCATTTCACCTGGAAGACATAAACAGGGTAACACATCACAGGACCTCATACATTGGTCAACATTATTTACATAACCTGCTCATCAACATTGACTAGCATTAATCACCACTTACGACCACATCATATACCCTGTCATCTATCAGTACAGTATGAGCTTGCATTGCACTCCTGGTCCTGATGTGTCATGTTTCCCCAATGAGGGCCAGTAATTTGCATAATCCACCATTCATCATTCACCCTTGTGTAGATGGATGACAGTGCCCATCTTCCTTGCGGATGGGATATTAATGGTGCTCAGGTTTTGCTTTTGTAGTGTGTAATGAAGCTGGGAGCATATGCCTGAGGTCATGTAAGATGCAGACAGGGATGTTATCAGGTCCCGTGGAGACTTACTTTTGTTGCCTTTGATTAGGCATTATGGCACTGCTCCCTGATGATGAGGGGAGGGTTGCGGGTGCTGTACATATCCACCTATACTGATGGTGGGACAGGAGGGTGATGTTTTCCCTTAACCTGTCTTCAGCAGGTTGGCTATAGCTATGCTGTGTGTGTATGTGGTGTGATTGACCACCAGTGCAGGGTGGGTTGGGTTGTTGCCTCTGAGATTGGAGACATATGTGAAGATGGCCTTGTGATTGGCCTTGGTGGATGTGTCCAATTTGTACTCATAGTTAGCCTTACAGTAATTCACCTGTGGTTTGTGTATTTCTGTTGTCCAGCAAATGGGATTACTCAACCTAGGTGGAGGCAGGTTTTATGAGTCAGGTATTGCTGAGTCCATACAGCTATGTAGGTGCTCATATAGCTGCTTGTAGTAAGCATGGACACAAGGTCCTAACACAGTTGGACACCTCTCCATTTTCAAGATGATAATCATGCTTATTCTAGTACCCATGTCTGTGTCAGGGCAATGCAACAACCAGTAGTTGTAGACATTTATGTCTGTTGGATGCACAGAAACTAAGATTACACATGTGTACAACATGTACAGCTTATTTACCTGACATTTTTCATCTCATGTCTGTATTGTTCAACAGCCACTCCAGTAGTAGTCATATGTCGTCCTTTCCTGTGGTGACTTAGGTGTCTGAGCTGTGATGTATGTCACTGCAGACAGAACCAGATGCTATGGCTATAGGTGCTGATCAGCAATATATCAGTATAGCAAGTCTTGTTGAGATATATTTGTTTAACATCCTTCTTCCCATTATTGCATACCCACTACTGCATTCCACTACATGCTTACTTATTTGAAATATCTTTTTTTTCCAGGTATTGTTGGTTTCTCCTTCTGTTTCTGTTTCTATCTCTGTCTCTCTGTCTGTCTCTCTCTCTCTCTCTGTCTGCACATGTAGAGGTATAGACATGTTTCACATAGGCAGCAGCTTATCTTTTGTAGTTAATGCTCTTGAGCAGGTGATGGCCTGTGCACCAATCAGTGTCCCCCATTTTCTAATTGCATGCAGAACAGCTGTGTTCCTATTCCTATAGCCAGTGGCATGGCCACACACTCCTATAATTCAGTACTTCATGTGGGCGTTGCCCCTTTTCCTTGCCTGTGCGGTGGACATCATGGAGGTGTGTGGACAACAGCATCACATAAGGTAGTTGAAAATACCTCTTACAACAAAAAATGTGGAGAGAGCTCAACAAAATGGGAAAGAAGGTTCCAGACATCGGGACAGAATGTAAGTATTGCTGCCATACAGTTGGATTAATGCTAGTTTAACATGGTTTGTGTGGACATGGATTTTCTGTGTGATTTTAAGTCTGACAGTGTTATGTGGTTGACATAACTCCCAACTGCAGGGATATCCGCAGAATGGTTAGAGGTTTGACTCTTATGTTTGGTCTGTTCCTCAGATAATTTTTGTCCATGGCACATCAGTAGCATACTCTGGGGATTGCAATCAGTAAATGCTAACATCCATTTGTGTTTATGACTTCATATCCTTCAGAAAAGATATGTTGCAACAAATCTTGTAACGCCATCACATTTTTCAGTTCATAACAGCAATATTTCAAATATGCCCCTGTTTTTGGGCCTCTGTCCCCAATTATGTCAGGCTTTATAAAGATGTCATGCAGTAAGAGGTTGATAGTTATGGTATATCATTATTTAGTGCCTTCATTACTGATATCATCCTAGTGATGCAGCAGAATGCTAGACATGTTATGAAGAAGAGATCATAAATATGAGGACAAAGCCTGGACATTCTGTGGAAATTTGTTCAGTTGAGAGGTCTGTGTATGTCTGGTGATTGTTAACAGACTGTCAGGATTGTGTAGCAGTGTAGTGTAAAAATGTTAGTTGGGCTGTGTAAGGAGGGGGGTAGATGTATGTGTCATGACTCCTTTTCTATTTGACTGAGCATGCTGCTCCAGTTTCTGGTGGTCTATCGGCTGTATATGCTTGTAGGGGCAGAGTGAGACATGTCCCATCCCAGCTCAGGATTCCTACTACACTGAGACTTGGGGCACTATATGTAGGGGTAGTGTGTGAGTGGCAAACATGATATTTTTGTTCACACAGCCATTATACTCTAGTGTTCATTTGGCTTATGAGTATGTCACTATGACTGTGGTGAAATTGGTTGTGGGTACGCACTTTCACACCAGTGTCCATTTTTCACTACTGTTACATTCCTGTAGTGCCTGATATATTTGCAAATGCATGTGTAATTCCCCATAGCTGATTTGGGGTAGTGTTGTGTCAGTCTGACTGTAGTTTGGATGGTGCTTGGTGACATGATTATCAGCTCAGTGTAGTTTCCCTAATGTCATGTTTTATCCAGATATGCATAGGATGTCCAGTTGTCTGGCTCATATCTTTGATCTGGTCCTCATAAGTGTTGTGTATTGCTGACAAATCAGTGGGATGATGTGAGAATTTAAGTCACTAACTAATGAGAAGCAACTGAGTCTTGGACTTGTGCTATTTCAATCAATATATGTTAGAACAGACAGTGTCACTGCAGCAACTGCCTCACCTTATCTACTCAAGTATTTCAGATATGTCCTTATTTTCATAGCTTTCTCCACCCACTTTGTCAAGCTTGGTCCAGATTCATTGCACTAAGGGGTTCAGAGCATACCTGTCAACTGGCTGGATTGTTTCACAATGTCCAGGTTTATTGCTCAAATATTTGGTCGGTTCCACAAATTATTTGCATTTCTCTGGTAAATCACTGTGATGATCTGAGGATTTCTGTCAGTAAATGATAGCATACATTTCAGTTTCAGACCTCATATCCTTCAGAAAATGTATGCTGAAACAAACCCTGTTACTCTAGCAACTTTCTACATTTGTAATAGCAATATTTAAAATACATCCCTAATTATGGCCCATTGTCCCCCCATTTTGACCTTTGCCCAGATGTCTTGCACTAAGAGGTTGAGAGGTATGGTTTCGAGGTATGACTGCACTACATGTTGTGTGTATATATATATATATATATATATATATATATATATATATATATATATACACACACACACACACACACACACACACACACACACACACACACACACACACACACATACACATATATATATATACACACACACACATATATATATATATATATATATATATACACACACACACACACACACACACACATATATATATATATATATATATATATATATATATATATATATATATATATATATATATATATATATATTTATATGTATAGGAGTGCTACAGAATCCTGAAAACTGAAAATCCAGAAGACCAAAATCCTGAGACCAAAATCTCGAAAGTTCAAAATACTGAAAACAGACAAGATACCAACACTTACTATATTCCAGCATAAGTACATACAGACACATATTACCCTTCAACTATAAGCAGAGGTAAGGCCCCCTACACCCGCCACACCTCCTGCTACTTAAATATATCATCTCCGAGATTGCACTTCACTACACTAAGTGCAGTCTTGGAGTTGATATATTAAATTAGCAGTGGGTGTCGGGGGTGCAGGGGAGTTTGCCCCCCTGCTTATACTTGGAGAAGAGTAATATGGTTTGTCTTTTATTTGTTTCAGTATGTACTTGTGCTGGAATATAGTAAGTGTTTGTATCCTGTGTGTTTTCAGTATTTTGAGTTTTCAGTATTTTGAACTTTCGAGATTTTGGTCTCAGGATTTTGGGCTTTCAGGATTCTGTAGCACACACACACACATATATATATATATATATATATATATATATATATATATATATATATATATATATATATAGATATATATATATATATATATATATATATATATATATATATATAGATATATATATATATATATATATATATATGTATATATACAAAACCTGAGTGATTTCACAGAACTTTTTCCCTACTGTTGAAAGACTCTACTGCATGATATGTTTGAAAAAGCATCAGAAATTTGTACAGCTGAAATGGTGTGGTGGTACATTGCTCTCACTATAGTGTAGAGGGTCCTGGACTCAAGCCTTGGCAAGGCTGATTATTTTGTTGCTGGTTAGAACAATAGCTGATGGATACAGAGTGATTAAAGCAGTTTTAAGCGGGTTTGCGTGGGTTTGCATGATGCTAAGCAATGCCAAGATATGGTTAGCTGTAGAGATGCTTAATCAGTTTTGACTTCATTTAGCATTGTGCAAACATGCTTAGTCCTGCTTACTCCCACTTAATCCTGCTTATACCCGCACTAATATCTTTAAAAGAAAAGGAAAAGGGCTGATAGGAAAATGGTGAAAAAGGGTCATGCAGAGGGAAAAACAAGATGAAAGGTAGCTAGGGATGTGCAGAACAAATGTAGGGAAGGTCCATAGCTGTCCATTTCTTATGCAGCAACAGCTGTGCATTTGTACGAAATTTGGAGGTGAATTTGGACACTCAAACCCCAGAGAGAGGGGTGAGGACAACAGAAATGTGTTGTCAAGACAATTGGACTGGATTACATGTGTCCAGTGGACACCTGTGCGAAATGAACAGCTATGTATGGAGTGATTTTTTTTTGGGGACAGATGCCCTTTTTTAAGATGAGAGTGGGATGTGGGGGAAGGACTGTAGGTACATCTGGGGAGCTAGGTTGCGGAGGCAGACAGACAAGACAGACAAGACAACAGACAGGGGTGGTGTATGACACGTGGGGTGTAAACATAAGCCCCCATATGGATACAGTGGGACTGACATCTTCTCCTGCAGGCAGTCACCATTGCACCTTCACAGCCCCAATGGTGGCTCTGCTGGGGGATGAAAACGCGGGGCAACCTGCTCCTCAAGGTGCACCAAGTGGCCCTCCATCTGGTGCAGCTGGCCACCCAACTCAGAGCAGATGACACTGCTCACCATACCCTGGAACTGACTGCAGAGGACGGGATCATCTCCACGCCCGCTCCCAGGTGGTGCAGTGCCTGCAGAAGATGAAGTTCCAGGCTGGGTCCCAGACATGCTGGGGCCCAGTGCCATGGCCAGATGGGGCAGGGCAGGTGGATCCACTGGGATCATCCTTCCCAAATGTGCTATGGTGTTGAAGTTTTCCAAGCTATATTAGTTAGTCATGAACAAAACATTTCAATATTAGTTTTAACAGCATGCATCGGTGTTCCAATCAACCCAAAACAACAGGTGTGAAACAGTTACACAACAAATGGATCAACAGTAAGCAATGTAACAGTATGCCAGTAACAATGACAGCAACAGACCGCCAACAATGGTATTTGAACAAGGTATGTTAACTTGCAACCAATTAATTATATAAACAATAGTGGAACACATATCCAAACATTAGGTTTTGTAAAAACATATGCCCATAGCATATGAATAATAATTAGTGATGCAGATCAGGGGTGGGGGGGAGAAAAGTCCATTAGGAATTGCATAGGCTTTTATTTTTCACAACAGTACTGCTCGATACTGTAGAGGTCTGCCCTCACTTTACCTCTACCTATGGTCTACAGATAATGGGTCCACTATATAATTTCGAAATACTGATATCTTGAATATCAGTATTTCAAAATTATAATCACGAACCGCCAAAATGCCAAAACTAAAGAATCCCGAAACCAAGAATCACGAACCCAACACATTCCATTCCTTAAGCAAGAATCACTGCGCTTTTAATGACAAGGCATTCCTGCCAGAAGATGTTACTGATGCTTGCTTTCAGTTAAAATCTACATTTCCTGCTGAAGGTGAAGCATTAGTAAAATACTTTGGTGATTGGTATGTTGTTGGATGGAAACGTCACTTTAGTACAAGATCTGCATGTATATTATGGTTCCCTCCTCTCTTTCCAGTTAGATTTTGGAACGTGTACGAGCTTAATGAAATTGGGTTACCTCATTCCCAAAACTCAGTGGATACATGGCACCGTAGACTTAAATGTCTTTTAGGAGCTAAGGCAACCACTCTGGCTGTTGTAATGGAACTTTAGCAAAGGAGCAAGACAGAGTGAATAAATTGAGAGTGCGTCTCACTACTGGAAGCCCACCTAGTCTAAAAAGAAGTCGTCTTGTGATTCGTCAAAGGAAGTTTGACATTGTGTTGTCTAACAGACATGAATATAGCACTCTGAACTTTCTTAAAGCATTTGCGTGGCTGCTGAAGCTTTGAGCATAACGGAGGGAAAGTTTCCAAATGTGTACATCTATATTTATTTCAGCAAAGGTCTACGACTTTAAATAATCCCACTCTGAGGGTGTAATGTAATGGTGGAGGGTTTTAAACTGCAACTAATAAAGGCAAATGCAACCTTTTCATGATTTCAAGTCTTCAATATTTCATACTTCGTTCAAATAAGCTTTCGGCATTTTGGCGGTTCATGATTATAATTTTGAAATACTGATATTCGAGATATCAGTATTTCAAAATTATATAGTGAACCCCATATAACATATGCATATTTGTGAGATGGGCCATGTAGATGGCCTTCTGTACAGTGGTCTCCACACAGTGGGAAACTGTTAGGTTGCTACCAACCTTGGTGATCAAGTCGCCTCACACCTGATTGCATGCTCGGTACATTATTACTGTCATACTTAGTGCGCATGACATGTGCCACATCAAGGGGAATGATGCCTCTCCTGGCATTCAGTTTGTTGAATGCTTTTTGCACCAGTCAGTAATTGGTGGCCTAGCAGTGACACACTCAGTACTGGACAACAGACACTCCAGTAGTAGTCATGCATGAGCTGACCTTTGCTGGGGTGACCCAGGGGCAAGAGATGTGCTCCATGGCAATGCAGACAGGGCAAGCGGGAATGGCCATAGGTGCCAGACAGCACCATGTGAGTCCAGCAGGTCTTGTTGCAGCCTACTGTTTAATGTCCCATTTGACATCATTGCATCCCCCATCTGCATTCATTACAAGCTTAGATGATTGACATACCTGTTATAGTGCTCAGCAGTTTCCTCACAACAGTGCAAATGGTTAGGTTTGTGTAGTAGCAGTCTGTCTTTGTGTAGATGGGTTGAGACCTGTGCTGAATAGGCAGCAGTTTGCCTTTTGTAGGTACTGCTCATGAGCAGCTGATGGCCTGTGCACCAAACGGTATCTCCCACTTGCTACTTGCATCCAGAGCAGCTGTGTTGTCTTTCCATTTGCCAGTGCCATAGCAACACAGTGCTATAATTATACCCTTCATGTGAGCCTTGCCCCTTTTCCTTGCTTGTGTGGAGGACATTATGGAGGTGTGGCGGCTATGGCTTCACAGACAGTAGGTGTGAATACCTCTCAGGACAGGACATGTGGGACAAAGCTCCAGAATTGGGTATAGATTATATGTCAGTAGTGCTGTTATACACATAGAGGGTTGCTAGATTAGCAGGGTTCGGCTGGTCATGCATTTTCTGCCTGACCTGTTGTCTGACAGTGATATGTCTCTGGCATACCTCTCAACTGTCCTGATGTCCACAGACTGCCCAAATGTTTGCCTGTTATGTTTGGCCTGTTTCTCAGACAATGTCTGTTTTTCTGGAATCAGTAGGATAATGTGAGGATTGTAGTCAGTAACTGTTGACATTCATTGGTGTTTCAGACATCATATCCTTCAAGGATGTTATGTTACAACAAAGCCTGTGATACCAGCAACTGTTTCAGTTTCTAACACCATTATGTGAGATATGTCCCTCTTTCTGGCCCCCAAGTATGTCATGCTTTGTCCAGATGTCTTGCAGTAAGAGGTTCAGGGGTATGTGATATTATTATTTAGTAACAGCACTCCAGGTATCATCCCACTGACTTAGCAGACTCCTGGAAGTGGTATGCAGTAGTGGCCATGAATATGGTCTCACACCCTGGACATTCTGTGGAACTCTGAACATATGAGAGTTATGTATGTCTGGCCATTTTGAGCAGACTGCCAAGACTGTGTAGCAGTGCTGTGTGTTGATGTTTGTGGGCTGAGTAGAGAGAGTAGCAGATGTGTTGTCATAGATCCTTTTTTATTTGACTCACCATGCTGCAACGGCTGCTGGTGGTCTATCAGGTGTGTATATTTGTAGGGGCAGACTGATAAATGTCCTGTAACAACTCGTGATTCAAAGTACACTGTGAGTTGGACCAGTATATGTTGGTGTGGCGTGTGACTGGCAATCAAGATATGTTTGTTCAAACAGTCATTCTACTCTACAATTCATTTGGGGTACTGGTATGTTGCTGTGACTGTGGTGCAAATGGTTCTGGGTGGAGATTTTTGCACCACTATCTGCTTTTCCCTACAATTCCATCCCTGTAATGCATGATATATTTGGATATACATGGTAATTGCCCAGAACTGATTTGGAGTAGTGCTGTGTTGGTCTTACTGTGGTTCAGAAGGTGCTTGGTGACATGGTTGGCAGATGTCATGGATTTTTCCATTCTGTTACATGACTGCAGTCATACCTCTCCACTGTCCAGATGTCTAGACACTGTCCAGATGTGTGGCTTTGTTTGGTTTGTTGCCCATAACAGTTGTGAGTTTCTGAGAAGTAACTGGGATGATGCAAGCATTGACATCAGTAAATAATGGCATTCATGTGTGTTTCAGACCTGAAATCTATCTGGAATTGTATGTTACAGCAGACTCTGCCATTCTAGCTGACTTCTACGCGTATGACAGCAATATTTCAAAGATGTCACTATTGTTTGCCCTTTATCTCCCCATTTTGTTGGGCCTTTTGCAGATGTCTTGCATTAAGAGGTTGGTTATCTATCTATCTATCTATCTATATATATATATATATATATATATATATATATATATATATACACATATGTATATATTATACATATATATGTATATAAGAGTACTAGTGATATGTAATTCCCCCTTATGTAAATGACTGTTGTGCATGATATGTTTGTAAAAACATTGCAGATTTGTTCAGCTCAGATGATGTAGAGGTATGTTGCTGTGATTGTAGTGCACAGGGTCCTGGGTTTCAGACTTGGAATTTACTTTTTTTCATTAATGTTAAATGACCAGAATGAATGACATGTCTGTAAAAGCACTGCAGATTGCCATAGTCCAGGTGGTGTAGTGGTATGTTGCTGTGATTGTAATGCACAACATCCTGGGTTGGAGACTTGGTAGGGCTGATTATTGTGTTGCTGGGCAAAACAAGGGCCGATGGAGACAGTGTGATTAAAGCACTTTTAAGCAGTTGTACATGGGTTTGAATGGTTTTGCGTGGTGCTAATTGATGCTAACAGACGATTAAGCCCTGTTAGCTTTGCTTAGAACCGCTTACTCCTACTTACACTCATGCTAATTTTCATTAAAGTAAAGAAAAAAGGGTGATAGGAAATTGGTGAAATGGGGGCAAGCAGGGGGTAAAACATTAGGAAAACCAACTAGGGATGTGCAGGATGGGTTTGGGAAAGGACCATCGCTCTACATTTCTTCTGCAGCAACAGCTGTGAATAATGTGGAGAATTTGGAATTTACAGCTTCACACCCCACAGGGACGGGTGTTGTCAACAGTCAATTGCAGAATAATCTGTGGGTTGATTGATTAGTTTCACTGTACATGTGGGCAAAATGTAGAGCTTTGTATGGGGCAATGTTATTTCTGCAGGACAGATGCCTTTTTTATTTTTAAGGTGAGAGTGGAATGGAATGTTGGGGAAGGGCCATAGGTATGTTTGGCGAGGTAGGTTGGGTAGGATAGGTTGCATTTGCAGAAAGGCAAGACAGACAAGACAGCAGACTGGGGCAGTTTATGACACAAGAAGGGGGTAAAAAACCTTTGACAGGGCGGGTGGTTGGGAATCCAAAACCCATAAGCCCCCAAATGGATACAGTGGGACTGAGGTCCCCAACCATGGGCAGTCACCACTGCTGCTTCACAGCCCTGAAGGTGGCTGTGCTGGGGGCTGAACAGGAGGGGCTGCCTGCCTCTTGAGGTGCACCAGGTGGCCTTCAATCTGGCGCAGCTGCCCACCCAAATCTGCTCGGATGGTTCTGTGCACCAAATCCTGGAACTGACTGTGGGTGACAGGCTCCTGTTTGTGCCCGCTCTAAGGGAGGGGGAACGTGCCCCTTCCCCCTGAGGTGGTTCTACCGGAAGGTGGTGCAGGACCATGGCCAGATGAGGCGGGACAAGCGGATCCACCGGGATCTGCCTTCCCAAATGTGCTATGGTGTTGAGGTTTTACAGAATATGTTGGTTAGTCATGCACAATGCATTTCAAGATTAGTTATAATAACATGCATGGGTGTTCCAATTAACCCCATAAAACAGATGTGAAACAGCTGCACAGCAAACAGAAGACATGCATAAATGAAGCAAAATTATGCATCATAACAGCATGCCAGTAACATTGATGGCAACAGGCCACCAACACTGGTATTTGAACACGGTATGTTAACATGCAACCAATCAAATATATGAACAATAATAGAACACAAATCCCAAAAAGAGGTTTGGATAACAACATACCCATAGTATATGAATAATAATTATTGCTGCAAATGAGGGGTTGGGGGGAGAGACAACAAGTCCATTAACAACTGTTTATGCTTCTACTTTCCACAACAGTGCTGTTCAATATTCTATGGGTCTGCCCTCACTTTACATCTACCTATGGCCCATAGCTTCTGTAGCATAAACATACCTATTAAACTGTCAGCCTGGAATGGTATGGGGCAAACTGTGACATTTCTGGGTACATGACTATAGGGGAATTGTACATGTCAGGGTTACACATCTGACATAGGAGGGGTACCCTGAAATGCAGTTATGTGAGTGTGCTACTGGCATGATTCAACTGGTTTCCTATCTGTGTCTAGGGTTATTGGCAGCAGTGACCTCTAGCCATGACAGCATGACACTTGAGAGACATGTATTGGGAAGAGTGCATGTTGTATGTACCTATCTTGCTGTCATATGCAGGCATGTGGTGGGACAGTTGAACAGTTGTACACAGATTATTAGTATATCCTTCATATAGCTGCTACCAACATTTCCTTACCTGTAAAACCTGTGGAGAAAATATCTCTTAACACTACCTGACTGTTTTTACAATTATTCCTGATTCCTTGAGTGTAGATATGCACACATCTTAGTACCACTCCCTGGATTTGAACCATGTGTGTGAGGGCAAAATTAACAACTAAGCTATTTCCTATCACACTGAGCTATTGGCGAACTGTTCTTTATTGCTTTACTGGTTCTTCCTATTAGTCTCTTGGTTAGACACTCTGAACTTGTAATATTGTGATGCATGCTTGACAGATAGTTATTGTACTGTGCATTAATCCTTTGGATTACTACAATCTGGAAAGCAAAGGTTAACACAAGGCAATGCTGCATGGAACACACTTTGGTACCTTAAACATTACTATTCAGGGTTCAGAGCTTAGTGCAGTATATATTTCCCATTTCATTTATATCTTATTTTACAGCTCCACCATCTACAGTTTTTCTTAACAGCTGGTTCACAGAATGACATCAGTTGATGTATGCCGTCACAGCCATATTTGCTGTGAAGAACGTGTATATATTCTATATGTCTACAACAACAGACCAGAGTAAACACAACAGTTTCTGTTATAGTTGTTTATTTCAGATCAATCTTAGACAGACATACTTTATTTATTCAGTTAACATGGTAACAGTGTACCTACTAGCACTACACAATGTACTTCTTATTTTCACAATATATTGTGCAAAATAGATTTTTACTCACCAGCCTGCCGGCGCAGCCTCAGCAGTCTGTCGGCATGGGCTTCGGTGTTACCAGCCTTCTCTGCTGCAGTTGTAGGGAAGAAAAACAAACATTATGCATACCTGTCTTTCACATCCTCAGGCTAGAATTTGGTACACCTATATCTATGATACTTACAAACTGCTGGAGCACAGTTGTCCCTGGCATCTTAGATCTACTGGTCCAAGAGTTCCCTCTTCCTCCGCTTTAAGTCAGCATAGTGGTGCCGGACCTGCTCACCAGTTTGGGGGATGACAGTAGCACTGGTGAGATCATGGACGAGATAGTCCCAGGCCTCTGCTTTTTACTGGGAGCCCTGTTACTGGCTCTGCAGCAGTCTCTCATCATGGTTACTTACAAGGAGTCCAGCCATGACCCTGGACTCCATGATGCCCCAGCGCTGCACTCAAAAGTGCAAACCCTCAACTACACCAGCCATGGTTCCTGCATAGGTTGAACTATAACAGGTACTGGCTGTATTCCTGCCTGTGCAGTTTAAATAAGATCATATTTCCACCCTTTGCCATCATTGGACTATTTTGAAAATGCTAAGCTTAGCTAAGCAGAGCGCAAATCCCCTAAGCTTGGTTGAACAATGCTTAAAGGTGTAATTGCTGAGCATTGCTTAACAGTGCACACATCCATTTAGCTGAGCTGACTGCTGCTTAGCATTCACATTTAAGCAATGCTTACACCAGCTAAAGATAGCTGAGCACTGCTAACCATTGCTCACTTTTCATTTTATTAAAATATTGGGATAATAACTTAATTAATAATTACTGACATATTAGTAAGTGTATATGATTTACTTTGCATGACGTCCCTCTATGTTCTTTCATTACATTACCATGGGGTGTGACTATACTGTATGGGGGACTTGTGTGTACATATGTGATTTCACATGCTATATGCACTCGCACTTACATTTTAGACCAGCTACACTACTCTGGTTGACAAATATAAATTACTGCATCATTTAAAAAAAAAATTGACACTGCTTTCCTATCTAAAAATGAAATGCCTGCATTGGTACTTGAACAGTGAACACCTGTACACAAAGCCAGGACTCTAACCACTATACTATCCCAGCAGTAGAATTTTAGCTGTGTATTTTTATTTATCTCCTCTGGGGTGTTTACGCAGTGCTGGGCAGAGGGCCATAATTTGCACAGTCACTCAGCTATGCTTAAACATACCTTAGTATGGAAAAAATAGTTTTAATTATTTATGGCCTTGTACAGCTTTGTTACTCTAGGAGGTTGACAGGTATGTGAGGCAGGCATTTGGGCATTCTGCTGACACCTGTACAGTTCAGCACTTTGCCTGTATGCCACTATCACATGGCAGACATTTATGTTTCAGTCTTCATACCCTGCAGGAAGTCTGTGCTACTGCAAACTTTTATTCTGTCAGCTTTCAGGTTTGTCAGTGCACGTTTTAAAATGTGTCCCTATTTATGTGCCTTTGTCCCGCCATTATTTATGGCTTTGTA
Source organism: Protopterus annectens (assembly GCF_019279795.1). Lineage (NCBI taxonomy): Eukaryota > Metazoa > Chordata > Ceratodontiformes > Protopteridae > Protopterus > Protopterus annectens. Next base: position 1,090,251,980 of record NC_056727.1, on the reverse strand, counting down.
CAACGTTCTTGCTCTATGAGGTTTAGAGGTATTTGAGGCAGGTATCTGGGCATTCTGCAGAAACCTGTACAGTTGAGGGCTATACATACCTCTCAACTGTACAGATTTTTGCAGAATGTCCAGATTTTTGTCTCATAGTTCTGGCCTGTTTTGGATCGGTTTGTGGTTTTCTGGCAAGTCATTGAAGACTGCAGTCAGGAAATAATGGCATACATTTGAGTTTCAGACTTCTATCCTTCAGAAAATTCATGTTAATGCATAACTTGTTTACTATCAACTTTCTAAGTTTGCAAGAGCAATATTTAAAAAGTGTCCCAATTTTTAGGGCTTTGTCCACCCATTATTTGTGCCCTTGTCCAGATTTCTTGCTTTAACAGGTTGCAAGGTATGGGGCTATGGCCATATGGCACTTTCACAATGCAGGGTGTGTATGACAGAACCTGTCACACACCCCCTGCATTGCTTTCTTGCTCCCCTAGCTGTTTCAGTATCCACAGACATTGAAATACTTTTTAAAGTAATGTAAGGCACTTTCTGAGTGCAGGGAGCATGTTCAATGTCCATGCACTACTTAAACATGCCCCCCTGCACTCGTTCACTTTCCATGTCTGTTTGGCCTTAACAGCAGTGCGCCTTCATAAATATGGAAGGTGCGCTGCTGTTAATGCTAATGCTACATGGACATGAAGTACTCCATGCAGGAATAGCACTATTCCTGCATGGAGTTTACTGAATCCAGGGGAATGAGTAAAGATAATCCAGTTTATGACAAATGCTTATGATTTGGCAATTATCATGAAAAATAAAGGTGGAATTAAAGAAGAAAGTATGTGGATACTAGAAGATATGTTGGTTTGGGGGTTGGATAGAATAGGCAGGATGCATTTTACAAATTAGGACATAAGTGTATTGGGTTTGAAGCGTGGGGAGCAGGAAGTGAGAAATATACATTTTAGAGGGGGGTCTATATTACATTATCGAAGTTTCAAAACTTCGAATATGATATAGCCGACACCATATAATCGAATTCTTGAAACATCAAAAATGTAATAAAATACAACAACCTACAAAAACAAACCATTTAAACACTCTAAGCAGGGGGGCAAGCCCCCATGCACCCCCACACCCCCCACTACTTAAGTATACCAACTCTGAGATCACACTACAGTGCAGAAAAGGGAAATATTCCCTTTCTGCACTGTATGGAGATCTCTGTTAAAAGATTCAAAGTTTCAAGACTTCAATCATTAGGTGTCGACCATATCAGATTAGATGTTTTGAAACTTCGATCTTCCGATATAGACCTTTTAGTGGAGGTCAGAAGCCATATTGTAATGTAGAAAGCTTTTAACATATCCTTTAAAAAGGCATATATGATTTTTATATATATATATATATATATATATATATATATATATATATATATATATATATATATATATATGGATTCAGTTCGGAATCTAGAATTTCTGAAACATCAAATTTCATATGATCGAGACCATATGACCGATGTTTCAGAAAGACGAGATTCTGAAATAAATACAATATAAAACAAAAAACAACTTTTTCAATGTTTTTTGCCACTGTACTCCCCACATCCCTGCTACTTAAATATAGCAACTCCGAGGTCGCACTACAGCAAGGAAAAGGGAAATCTCCCATTCTGCTGTGTATGCAGATCTCCGTTCAGAATTTTGAAGTTCTAAAACTTCGATCATATATTCTCAACCATATGAGTTTCGAGGTTTTAGGATTTCAAGATTCCTAAGGGAACCCATATATACATATATATATATATATATATATATATATATATATATATATATATATATATATATATAAGTGTGTGTGTGTGTGTGTTTGTGTGTATTAGGGAAGTTGAGTTATGTGGGGGAAATATATACTTTTCCAGTCTGTAAATATGGATTTACTAAAGATAATATTGGGGGTTCTAGGGGGTTCAAAGCTGAATGCAATTAAAAGGTGGGTTGTAGTTAATCAATCCAATGTTTTTTATCTTTTATTCTGTTTTGGATGCTGATGATAATTAAGACTGAACAAGGGAAAGAGGTATATATATATATATATATATATATATATATATATATATATATATATATATATATCTATGTATATAATGTTATATATATATATATATATATATATATATATATATATATATATATATAAGACAAAGTGATTTCTTCCAGCAGGAAAAAAGAAATAAGGTACTATAAGTAAAGAACTGTTTTAACATTTAAATAAAATGAGGTTATAGATATTGAAAATAGTGGTTTAATGGATTGGAAAAAAAATGTTTGTATAAAGCAGTAATGGAGAAAATGATTATGCTTGACCCTGAAAATGTTAAGTAGAATGAAAAAAGATGCTTATGAAAGATAGGCAAGAAGCTTTAAAGAATTGGGGGAAAAAGTGATTTTTAGTGAAGGTTAAAGTTGGACAAATTGCCTCTAAAAGGGCCAAATGAGATGTAAAAAGCAAACTAAATGACTATTGAAAATTTGCAACAAATAGAACAAAATGTAACATGCTTTAATGGACTGTAGGAGGATGAAAATGTTTTGGGACACAGTTCAAAAAAATGTACACACAACTGTTTTCATGAAATAAACAGCATGGTATTAAATGGGTCTTAAAAGGGAAGAGTAAAGATCTTACATAGATGAAAACAGAAAAAGTGGGACAAAATTTGATAGGAGAATGACTGTGTAACAAATTATTGGATTGTTTGGTTGTGTTTGTAATAACAAGGTTATAGTTCTGGTGAAGGATGGAGAGGGGGAATTGTAAAAAAAAATGAGAAAAGTTTTATTTTGTCTGATGTTAAAATGTTAGAAAAGTGTGCTGTTATGTAAAGTAAAAAAAGAATTTTGAATAATATGAAATATGTGTAACTATATGATGTGCAAATACTGATTTATTATGTGATATAATAAAACTACCCTATTGATTTCAGTAAGTACCATCGGATCTTTTACATCCTGAACCACTGCCAACTCACACAGACAGAGGCTTCTCTTAACATGTAATCTGAAATAAGTGTTCAGTAATACACTTAAACAAACTAGCTTTAATTTACCTGTATTACTCAATCTATACCTGTTTTCCACCTTTATCTGCCCAGATATTATAATATTGCTTTTTCTGTATTGAAAGGCATACTATTCTTTGTGGTCTGTTAAATAATATCAGTAAAATTCTACATGCTGGCAACCAATTTCAGGTAGAAAGAATGATGCTATTTTAATATTGTCTGCATATTTGGAGACATTGGTGTATAATAAAAGAAGAAATTTAGCAGCTGTCTGGGGCTCCCATCTCCATGGAGACTAATAGCCAATGGAGGAGTAGATGCCTCAGTAATGGTTGCTTTGAAGGGGGTGGTATGAACTGTTTTCTACTTATTCTATTTTATTTTAAGTAAAGATATGGCATATTTTTTTTACTTAAAAATAACAATAGTAAATAGATGAATACCTTACTGACCCTTACTGAAAGCAACCACAGCTAGCACTCTTAATGGTATGGTCAATGCAATTGCCAGAGCAGAAAGCCCTCACATATAAACATTAAAGACATGGCTGCAGCAGTCAAAAGAACAGTAGCTGCTGTAGTATGAGATAAGCTTTTCTTTTCTCTTTAATCCTGCCCGGTAACTAAATATTGGCAGTGGGCAGCTTTGCAGCATAAAAATACTACTCTGTGGTAGATGACTGTTGAGCAGCTGTGTGTTTCTGTAAAACAGAGATAAAATACATTGTGTGGCTGAATGGTTATCATTTTTTGTTGTTGTTTATTATAGTCAGATGCTTCTGAGATTTGCATAGACAAAAATTAGCTACAATTGTGCATGAATGAATTAATGGGATGTAATAGCACAAGAGACATCAAGAAGGTACATGCAAATTACCCTAATTTTGTGCAGCTCATTTTATCATTCATGGTTTGTACACTATTCTTACTCAGAAGAAAATCTAAACCATTGTGAAATGCAGTGTCATTTCAATATTCACATAGCCTGCGCTGTTTATTTCTTGATCCTGAGAGTCACTGTTTCCCTTTCCGTTTCATTCAGTCCCAGCTTGAAATGAACTAAAATGGATTATATTTGCTTCCTAGACTATTTAAGAATAATAATTTCATGTTATTTCATCAAAGCTCACATTATGACTTCAGCTAATGTGAATTTCTGTTATTGCAGAAGCCCATTCAGTTTAGATAAAATTACATACACAATGGGTTACATGAGCTGCATATCTTCTGTTTTTTAACAATTAGGATTTTTGCAGCATATATGCCATTTCTCAATACTATTTAGAAAGGCAAAATAGAGGTAATTGCACAACACCAAAACAACTAATACATTTGCTGTTTCATCAGCAGGATTGCTCTGTGAGTGGGGTTTGAATATTGAGGGATGGAGTCATTAGCTAGAGTAGCTGTCTATACACATATACAGCAGACTATGACTGATAAGTGTTGATGTATACAGGCAGTTACATTTTTTGTATCAAAAGTGTGTGGGAAGGGCTGTCCATAGATTAAAATGCTGACAGATGGCGTTTAGTCATAATTCTAGCCTTGTAGGTTTAACATGATTTTTGTGAAGCAAGTTAGAATACTTCAACATGACTGCTGTTTGTGTGAAGTAAAAATGAAATACCTTTATTGTGAAGCTATTATTTTTAACACAGTCAGATGTTTGAGACATATACAGTCAAAAATGGCTATAATGTATGGTAAGAGGTAGAGTGACTATCTGTGCATGGGATGAAAGTAACTTTTCCTATGTGTCACTAACGATACAGTTTGGCAACATGACCATTATGAATTCTGTGAATATGAACATATTTAAGAAACCTAACATATATGCCTACCCCCACACCCTCTGTTGGAAGCCTTTGTTAAGCTTATTGAAAATGATTTGCATGAAGCTTTTAATAATGACAAAGGTAGCTATAGTAATAACTTAACATCTGTGGAGAAATTGGCATTGAAAACACTGTATGATGATGACACCAAAGCCATCAGGCCAGCCGACAAAGGCAGCTCCATTGTATTTACAGATAGGCATGACTACTTTCAGTCTATGAAAGAGATGTTGGGTGACAGTGAACATTATAATGCTGTTACTAAAAGTGATATACATTTTCTTAAACTGAGAATAGACAATATATTAATGGAATGCTTGAATGATAAGAAAATCAATTATGAACTGTATATTTATTTTTTGGTCAATAATCCCCTGATCCCTATTACACAGGATTTGCCTAAAGTCCACAAAGATAGCCTTAAACCACCAATTGTGGTTGGTCGGGTTGGGTTACCAAACCCTTCTCCATTTTTGTAGAGAAACACTTGCGTCCAATTCTGGATAACAATCAAATAGTGATCAAGGATTCCAAACAATTCCTTTATAACCTATTTGACTTTATTAAGACACAGCCCCTTAGCAGGAGGCATTTTCTAGTGATGATGGACATACAGTCCCTCTTTACAATGATTCCTAACTGCACTGGGCTGACATATGTTGAGAGGTATCTTAATAAGTACAGCAGTTATGACCAAGCCCTGCTTGAGTTATTGCAATTCAGTACAAGATTAGTCCTTGAGAAGAACGTTTTTGTGTTTGATGGACTCTACTATGAACAAAAAGATGGTGTAGCAATGGGCACATCTAGTGCCAACAGCTACGCCAACATGGTTATGGCATGCTGGCAGGAGGAATGCCTTTTCTCCACCTCTATCTTTCAGTGGTATATTCCATCTTATCGAAGATTTGTAGATTATTTGTTTTTTATTTGGACAGGTGGGGTTGAGTACTTGATTGAGTTCCATCATGACCTAAATCTGATCACCAGCTATTTGAAGTTTTCTTTGATATATTCAGAGACACGGATTGAATTCATAGATATACTTATAAACAGACAAGCAGATGGGTCATTGTGCACAGGAATTTATAGAAAGCCATGTTATGGAGACTCCTTGCTCCACAGATGCAGTATGCACCCTCCTCATGTGCTTAAAAACATAGTGAAGGGACAGGAGCTTCGAGCCTCTAGATTAAATGGGGGAAAAGAAGGTTTCAATCGGGAACTTACTCAGCTAAGGGGTAGGCTAAGGGATAGAGATTATATGAAAGGAGAGGTTGATGTGGTACTAACCACCATTCCCCCCTTAGGGCCAATATAGCACAACCATGTTTTTTATGAACAGGATGGGGACAATGCATTTCCATTGCCTGTTGTACCTGCCAGCATTCCTGTTCCACTTAGCTATACCACAGATTCCAGAATTACTATGAACATCATTAGGAGACACTGGGGTTTGTTAACCACTGACCCCAGTATCAAAAGAATAATAGGTGACACACCTATATTCCTTTACAAGAACAAGAAGAACTTGAAGAGGTTGTTGTGCTATCCAGACAGTTACAATTATGATGTAAGTGGGATTAAAGGGACTATGACACCCTGTGGTAATTGCATCTTTTACAGTTTCTTAGACAGAAGTAGATGCTTTGAGCACCCTGACAGTGGTCATAGGTTTAGTTTTAGGACAGGGGCTACCTGTATGACTATGCATGTCATCTATCTTGCTTATTGCACACTCTCCAAAAGAATTTTATGTTGGGAAAACCGATAGAGCCTTGAGGGTTAGAATTAGAGACCACTTATACAGCATACGCTGTGCCTCTAAAACCAATGCCCTCTCTAAACATGTGATCAATACTAGCAACATACACACCTTCAGGTTCATGGTTATTGACAGAATTTATCCCAGCATTAGAAGTGGTGACATCAGGAATCTAACCAAAACCAGGGAGGTTAGATGGATGATAAGACTGAGAGCTGATCAGGGTAGTGAGCTTAATGAGACAGTCCCACTTAAAACCATTCTGAAGGGACGTAGTCTTAGGAGTTAAAATACTTTTTTATATTTTTTGTTATTTTTGTTTTTATATTTTTGTCTCCATGTGTTTGTTTTATGATATTGATGTTTTTCTGCATGTTGAATTTCTCTTTGTATGCATTTTTTCTGTATGCAGTTTATGCAGATGTGTAGACAATTTTACACAAGCTATGGTTTTATTATGTCTTTCTCTTTTAACTATGACCCTTAGCATGTGATTGGTTGATTAGTAATTGGATTGCCTACAAGTAAAGGTTGCTCTTCTCTCTGTGTATATGGTCTGGTGAAGCAAAAGTGAAAGCGCTTACCTATTTTATTTGTTTGATAATAAAACAAGTTTTTATCTTCAGATAGTAGTATGTTATTTCATTAGTTGTTTTGTTTTACATTTGGATTTTTCTTTTCCAATGGCATATTTATCCCAGTATGTGCACATTTCTTCAGTTTCTAACTGTTCCTATTGTCATCTATTCATTTCAAGTTACCATTAATCTAGCTGTGCAGGACTGGTGTGCATTTGTGTTAAGTGAGCTGCTACATTGTAGATATATGTTTGTGTGAAATCAACTTGAATAATGTTACTTTGGCTATTATCATTATTATTATTATTATTATTTGCCATAATTAGACCACTAAGATCCATGTGGTAAAACACGTGGCTATAATTGCTGAGTATTGGATTTGTCTTAGACTACAAATTACTTACTTTACTGTCTAGAGCAAGTTAAACAGTCAGTACTTTGACATTACAGGTCTAGTGTGCATTGGTACAAATCAATTTGGAATTAGCATGACCTTTTTTAATGCAATTAAACATATGAAGTTTACAAGGCCAAAGTAGTTGCAATTGATGAGTACGGACAATTGTAGATTATAATGACCATAGTTCAAGTGGTTGTTAGTTGTTGAAATGTTCTGAAATATCTAAATAAAAATACAATGTATAAGAATCTGATAGACAATTATACATTTATGGTCATCAGGAAAGTGACTCCAAAAGAATATTTACATTTATGCATGCTACAAAAAAAAAAAGTTTGTGAGGTGGTGACCATGATTTAAGAAAAACACCATTTTTGATAGACTGGATTATTAAATAAATATAGATGGTATTAGAATGTTAATTATTGTTAATTAACTTATTGATGCACTGAAGAAGAGTCCAAGAGATTTGAAAGCTTTGCTGTTTTCATATTAAAGGGTGTGTTTTATACTTGAGATGTTTGGACCTCTTTTTTTCATTTTATAAGTTTAAAAAAACACTCAAATTCCAAGATGCACTTAATCTGTGACTGTCTGGACATCTAAAATAGTCTGCTGATGACATTTCACTGACATATATTAAAAAGTATAGTACACCAAAAGTTGATCATGGATGAATTATTTTTCTATAGAAAAACAGGCACTTACAGGTCTATTGCAAAGGACTCTAGATTTCTTTTTATAATTGAGGATTTCATCCATCCAATCAAAATCTCATTATTTCTAGAATGCTTAATAATTATTGGTATTGAAAGACCATTTAACATTTAAGACTGGGAATCAAGCTTGATCCTTTAGCCATATTGTGAGAAACATTCTCCCAGAAATATAGGAAGTTTAGTTTATTAGAGGTACCTTTGCAGCATGCATGCCATCTCTACTCCTGCTTCTTGGAATACTTTAGTTCATTCACCAATTCTGCTGCCAATAACATTTCTCAGATTTTACCTATATCCATTAACAAACTAGTTTGCCTATTGTTCTTAGGACAGTTCTTACTGCCCTACCCTTGGTATATGAGAGCAATAATAACTTTTTTGCAGAAAAGATTATGTCCTTCCTCATATTTGTATTAAATGGGAACAGCAGAAATGGGGCAAACTTTTTTTAACTATTTATTATATGCCCCATCATGATGATGTGCACTGGAAATCTTTAATTTGGTCAGTGTTCTTTCCACATTTCTCCTACTACAAATTATATACCTTAAGTAATTACTTTGCAAGTTAGAGTTTGTGGATGCCTTTAATCACTTCTTGTAACTATTCTGAAACCAGTTAAAGGTTTAAGTATGGCCCACAAGGCATAGTTTCCTATTTTCATAATAAAACCTGCAACTATGTTCTGCTTGTGTAGTTTCTTCATTGTTTCATAGCATGCACACAGAAGTAGTGGGAAACAAACTCAAGTGTGCATGTTTCTATCCATTTAGATATCAATACCTTAGCCAGCAAACTAATGCACCAGCAAAGATCAGTATGAAATGGACAGTTATTAAATTTGATTTATTTTCTCAGTTGATTTTCTTTACATATCTCAGACATATGTATGTCCATCATGAATATTGTTCAGGAGACAGAACTAAATATGAAATGTTCTGTCTCTCTGAATATAGGTATCACTGTTCTACATTATGCAAACCAGTTTATTGTAAACTATATATTGTACAATGTTTATAAAGGTTTAATTAAAGCACAATATATTTTTTCATAGCGGCTTTTAATAAGCATGTACAGTATTTGCTATAGCTGCACCAGTTTTAGCTACAACATAAGGTAACATTTTACACTTTACCTATAAAAATACTTATTTGTTCAGATATCTTGTATGCTATTTCACTATTCTTGCTTTCAATGCAACCTGAGTGTTAACTGTTGCCATAGTAATCCATAGTATATATCTGTTTTAAACCACAGCATTGTATATATTCAAAGAAGAATGAAACTGTTCACTTTAACATCTTGTAAAGCTGTAGGAGAAAAAGAATGACAATGTCAAAGGAAAACTTAAATAAAATGCAAGACTTTCAATGTCATTACAAGTATCAGGGAAGGTGCAGACATGAAAGGGTTATCACAAGGCAAGAAATATCATATTGCAAAACTAAAAATATGTGACAAATAAAACACATTGTGACAGAATAACTAACTAAATAAGTAAATAAATATACATCTGACATTGTATCAAATGATTTGGTTCTTTAAATGTACAAATAATATGAGCAGGGTTGAGGCTACAAGAAAATAATGCAGAAAAATGCTTAGATCATTGTTTAGCAAAATACGCTTTTATTACCTGTCATCTGGTTCATTGACAGAACCCAAGAAGTCAGGATTGGTGAGACCACCTCCCCTAACAGACCAGTCATCAGTAGGATATCTCAGAGCTCCTTGCTGAGATGGCTCCTATTTGTCATCTACTTCTGAGAAGTAAAGGCTAATTCAAGGGCCTTTGACTGACCAAATTTGCAGATGAAATATGCAAAAGCTGGAACATGCACAAAGGTTCTTTACCATGAGAATCTAGGGAATAAATACATTGTCCTATATGGATCATCTTAAAGACCTATCTTTATAAACAAACTATAAATAAGGGCATGGCATCTAAGTCCAGAGAGGTCATTATCCCACTGTACACCATCTTTATCAGGCAAATCATAGAGTACAATGCTCCTTTTGGTATGCACCTGACCAGGCATATGCAGCAACTAGAGCAACTTCAGAGGTTCCTTTCAAAAAGAATACAAAGTGTAACAAACCTGCCTTATGCAGAGTGCTTTAATGCACTTTCCCTCTACTCAGTCTTCTATAGATTGCTGAGGGTTGATCTATGCCTTGCTTACAAGGCATCCAGATACCCCACATTTATGAATCTCCTACATATTCGTACATCAAAGAATACTACAAATATATGGTCGAGGGACCAGAATTATGTCTGTGACTTAAAGAGAACATGCTGAAGAGACAGATATATGTCCCAGAAACTGCCCCTTCTATGGAACAGGCTTCCCATCCATGTGAAGCTGAGTTTGTTTCTTACCCAATTTGAGTGCAAGCTGGACCAGTGGAAAGGGAATAGGAAATTTACACTCGGACTGGCACCCATGTCCCTTATGGACAGAGGTAGCTTATAAATGCCTGGCCCTCAATGTCCTATTTGGATACAGGGCATTATTATTCTTTTGGGAAAACTTGGTTTGGCTTAGAAAGCCCCCCCACCCCACCCAGGTTGTTATCCTAGTAGCAGTCTATGAACCTATGAACCTCTGTCTCCTAAAGAGTAATGAGAGGTGATCTATTACTGGCGTACAAGGCATCCTCAGATGCAGCTCTAATGGACTTTTTGCACATCCACAAAATGAACACCATCAGAACCACTAGATCCAAGGATTTAAACTTTGCTTGTGCCATTAAT